>NC_140307.1:5524105-5601605 GCF_964211825.1 Aythya ferina
CTTTGCTTTGCATGTTTTCTCATTGTCTGGTGATGGCCACTGCATGCACGCCTATATTGCCATAAGAAAGAGAAGAAGGGTGTTTACAGAATAAAGTCACTTCCACCACGTTCATCCTACCCACCCACACTTGCTTCTTCAATGTGATTTCAATTTTGTTAATTGTTATGAAGGTTCTCTAATTGCCAAGTGCAGGGGCTGTCAGAATCCTACAGTAACACGCTTTTTATTGTCCCATTTTACAGCTATTTTATGTTTGACACTTGACACGCAGGCGTGAAGATCCCCTGTCGGATTGGTTGGCTACTGTAAGAAAATGGCATTTTTAAGTTATACGAAGTGTTAAATCTGCATCCAGTTAAAAACAAAACAAAACAAAGCCCAGTGGTTTATAAGTTGACAATTAATCCTAATTGTTAGCTTGGGAGAAAAAACAAACAAACAAACAAAAAAACAAAACAAAACAAAAAAAAAAAAAACAGGAAAAACAAAAGTAAAAGGCCAACCCCACTCTTTCTCTAGCTGTCCAGCAAGCCTGCATGTGTATGTTGATATATATGCTACCATTTTCTTTTCTGAAGATGAATCGGAGAGACCAGGACAACATTCCTAAGTACAACATATTATTTTCCTCTGCATAACCTCCTGGAATGGCTCTCTTTGCCAATAAACTCAACAGAGTTCCTATTATACAAAGCTGCTCTTTTAAAGCATTTGACAGTTTTTATTTTAATTGACACAGAGGCAGTTTCAAAGTCATTGGGTTTAATGAACAATCATCTTAGCATTTGCCTGCTCAAATCCTCTTATTCCCAGCAGTTCACAGTAAAGTTTATTCTAACGGTTGAAATTAAAAAAGGAGAGAGAGGCAAGTAGAAATGTTGAGGAGCTTATATAAAAATCTGTGAATCTCAAGTTTTGTGCAGTGCTGTTATGAAAACTACTCAGCCATGCAAAGCAATAAGAGGTTTAATTACTCATTGGTAGTCCCTCTGCTGCTCCTGATGTGGTGTGTGTGTGGTGTTGCAGAGGCCTGGGAGAGATAATTGAGGCATATGGGTGGAGTACAGCACTGTTTTGGCAGCTCATCTATTTTTTCCTTTTTTTTTTTTTTTTTTTTTGTATGTGTGTGTGTGCGCACACTGCTGACTGTCTCATATGGGGTAAAAGGAGCAACAGTTTGTGGTAGGAAAGTATCAGGAGACGACCCTGATCCAAACCGTGTAAGGATCTTGAAACTGGGATGGGGTTTCAGATCCAGAGAGGATGGATGCTTTCATGAAATTTTGCATGGCTTGTGTCAGCAGCTGGGACAGTATTATGGAGGGAATAGGATGACTTGTAGTATTCTGGCAAATCCACACTATCTCAAACTAGTAGCTGCAAGCGGAAACATGTGAATGAACCCTCTAAACCTCCAAAAAGATCTGTTTTCAGGTTTGGTTTAATCTATCTAATCTAGGCACTACTGGGCTCATGTGGTCAAGACTTTAATGGCTCTTAATAGGCATAGCACCGGTGACAGCTATAGCCTTTCTGTTCTGTGGGGTATTATGGGGTGAATAGAAGGACATGATTATTGAACCTACAGAGCCTGGGCCCTTAAAAGCACGTGGAGGGAATATCAAAATCCAGTAATTATTATTTCTGGTTTGATATCCATTTTAAGGTGAACTAATTCATGAAGCAGCTTCTTCATTACATAACTTTGTGTGACAAAATAAGAAAGTACTAAAAGTTTCTGCTTCAGTTTATTGTCGTACGTTAATGACATTCAGCAGCTGGAAATAAAGAAAGGACACTCCAGCAGGGTGTGATCAAATTACTCTCCACAGCTAACCATCAGTCTTTTGGGTACTACCTGTCGTTAAAGCTTGGAAACATCTTTCCTAAACTAAAATATTTTTGTAGTTTTTACCAAATGGATAAAACAAGAAGAAATTTTATCACTATCTAAATGGAGTAATAGAGTGACAGGACATATTTGCATTCTGAATAGATTAGCTGGTCTTTTAAATATTTATTTGTGTCTATTTTCAAAGTCCTTGATCCTCTGAAATTTTCCAAACACTTCTGATTTGACAGACTGGGAAATCTGTCTGCAACTCCAATTATACTTGAAAAGATACATATAAATGATTTGACAAGTTAAAAATTAGCAGCAAGTTCTATACCTAGCAAGATTTTGTAAGCAGCAGTTCATAATTCATGATACTTCACTCTAAAGTTCATGTAAATTCTGTATGTGTGGGATCCTTTAATTGGTAAGCATAAAGGTGTATTGCTATTCACCTAATGTATTCTAGTGCTCAACAAAAGGTTGTTGTAGTGAGCTTTGATTGTGACAAATGATTTACTATTAGGAACATTCTGTAATTATTGTTCGGTGGTACCACAGACCGATACATCATTAACATGATAGACGACCTTTTATATCAGCAAAAATAACTAAATTAATAAAAATGGCTTCATTCCAAACCCTGTCAGAAAGCCAATACTCGAAACAATCAAGTATCAGTGATACCTGAAAAGACCAAAGTTATATTTTTGTTAAGCAAATCTTATTGTTTGTGTAATAACATTGATATGTGCTGTAGAACAGAGGACCGGATTTTCAGCTGCTGTGAATCAATGATCTAATTAATTCTATTTATGTAGAGACACACCACTCCACATCTGTCAGGGGTATGATATGTAGGATTTTATTCTACTGCTGAAAGCAAGACGGCAAATGAAGTATCAGAAAACTTTATTTTTTGCTCTTCAAGACTTTTGGGAACTGATGCATGTGGTTTTAGACACACTGTTTCTTCAGACAGATTCCGTTCCCTATCCAGAGTGAGTCTACTAAAAGAAGTGCTTTCTCCAAATTTACATCAACGTCATTTGAGTTTGGGGAGGCCAGACTCCAAACTTGGCTAGACTCCAGATTTGGAATTTAGTAAAGTACCTGAAGACTATATTTTTATTTTATTTTTTTCCTACCAAAGAATGTAAGTTAGAGTCATGAAATCCTTGTGATCCACTATTCCATATTCACTTTGTTATTATAAATATCAAGCCACTAGTTCTGGAGACTGTGTGGCTTTGCAGAATACAGATAACTTGGAGGTGATGCCATTTGCTGTCTCCATTTAAATTCCTACCAATTACAGATAATTTCTATGAGGAAATAATTGTCTTTTGGGAAATGGTGTGAGTCCCCTAGATTATCTTCCTGGGCCTACAAAAAAGCCATCAAGGAGTAAAGGAGTAAGCCCCTGCGTCCATTCCCCTCCCCCCTTTTTTTTTTTTTTTTTCCTAAAAACAAACAAACAAAAAACAACAACAACAACAAAGAAAAAAAAAAAAGAAAAAAAAAAACATATTGACTGATGTGGGAGCATACTTGAAGAAAACCATGACCACAGCTTAATAGACCGCTCAACAATTCCTGTTATTGTTGTGGTGGTGGTGGGTTTTAATTATTATTCAGATTCCTCCTATATCCATCCTATCATTCCATCTCTTTTAACTCCTCTTGTCATTCCACTGAGCTGTTCATTCCAAAGGTAAGCCACAAAAAAAAAAAAAAAAAAAAAAAAAAGTAAACTAAACTCAGTTGGACAATTGTGTCACATTTGTGTCTCAGTGTCACATTTATCTCTAACTTGTCTTTCTTGGTCTTGTTCAAGTGTAAGTTGCTTTGGCAGAGTCTGTGTTGTGTATAGGTTTTACACACCTGGCTTTCTCAGTTTTCGTGTAGACACTACAAGGATAAATATGGCAAATAAATATTAGGTGACTGGATCACAAAACACTGCATAATACCTGACTTGGTTTACTTCCCTGCAATAAATTCTCAGGGTGTTTTTCCAGGGACACATGCTGAAAGAAGAGAAAACAAACAAACAAACAAACAAACAAAAAAACAACACACACAAAAAACAATTAATGTGCAGGTCATTGTGTTTTAATAGGCAAAGAACAAGTTCTTGGGACTTCATTCCTTCCGCAGCTGTTACTAACTCACTGTGTAACCTTCAGCAAATCCCTTTATTGCATCTCTGTAAAATATTGGTAATGAATTTACGTTTTGTAAAGTGCTGGGGGATCCACAGATGAAAAGCACTATATAAGCTAAGTGTTATTAATGTGATTCACTCAGTGAAATGAAATCTCTGTTGAGCAAAATACTGTTCTGTAAAATTTATATTTAAAGTTACATGTTTTACAGCACCAAGAGAATGAAGGTTGTGTCACTGTTTCCAACATATAAACTATATTTAGCAATTTATTCCTTGGCTTCTCTCTAAGTAAAAGAAAACAGCTTGATGTTTAAAAATAACATTTTGTAGGCTTGACGTCCATAATTTGGACTGGAATATTTTTTAAACAATTATTTAAAAAGAATGAAAAATCTCTTTCTGCTCATATAGAATAAATTTTAATTCTAGCAAGAGCCATATATATGAAGATTAGCCATTTATCTTGAATAGTTATTTCAATTTCATATGAACATTGCTATAGAAAAATGTTTCTGATGTCAACTATTTCTGTATTTTCTTTTAATGTATAGCTTGCCTTTTCTGTTGCATCCTGTGAAATAGTGGAGTAGAGTTTGAATACTGAGTAGTAATTCAGTTTTGTAGTAAACCTCTCTGCTGCTGAGATGAGCTAAGTTGCAAGAGGTTATACAAACTGCATAAATGTAGGGAAGTATATTAGACTGTTAATAATCTTTTGATTTTATTAATTAACGATACCTGTAACATCTTCAAGAAAATTGGTTCAACCATCTGAGTTTAAACTAATTTTTTTTATTATTTTTATTTATTTATTTATTAAAGAAAGAGAGCACTATCATCCCTGATGTTCTGTCATTTGCAAACATCTTTTTATATAGAAAGCTCCTGGTTCACAGTGGCTTCTGCCATGACTACAGCCCAGCTTTTTTTTTTTTTTTTTTTGGTCTTGTCTTGAATCAATTATCACTATTACTTGAGTCTAGGGAAGGAAGAAAAAGCTTTTAGAGAACTTTACCAGCGGTTATAACTAGTCAATAAGAGAAGAATCTGGATTCTGTCTTAGGACAAATGTTGGTGTGATGATAACTGAAATGCTTGTCTAAGGACTAGATTTGTCTCTTTGTCTCCTACTTGATAACACCATTACCAAGAGACCCTAGAGTAACCTTAGCCATATAAGCCTAATGTGAGCCATTGCCTCATATAAGGTCAGATTAAATCAACACTTTTTTTTTTTTTTTTTTTTTTTTCTAGTTTTGGCATCTGAATTGCAACTCTAAGCACCTACCACATGAGCTTTTTGTTTGTTTGTTTGTTTTTGTTTAAAGTTAAATATGAATTATTTAGATATTAGATATGAATTATTTTCTATAGAGATCTGTTTGACCCACTACAATATTCAAAACTCCTTTGAGGAACTTGAAGAAACACTGAAGCACTTACCCAGTTATTTTCCTTACTTATTATACAAGACCCAGGTCCTGATGGATGTGATGCCCTAACTTATTGTGAATGTCTGGCCACTAGACATTAGCTTCACAAAAAGTCTGGAGGCTATAGTTAACCTGGAAAAGCATAGCTCTGAACTGTAAATAGAGAGAACCTACAGCAGAATGTAAATGTGAACCCATCTGACTGAAGAGGTGAAGCAATGTTTTGTAAAGAAAAGCACACAACAGCCCCTGGAGCCATGGCCCCGTTTATTAAGGTACTAGCATGAACTTTTTTTGTGGAAAGGTCTGTAGCTGCTTTTGATTTCAATATAATATAATAAATATAACATCATATAATATAAGTAAATTAAGCAAGTATCAAGACTATTACTAATCTCCAACAACCACAAGAAAAGGCAAGCCATTTTGTTTGTACATTTCCTTGGAACTCTACATGGAGATATTAAGTAAATCTTGTGACCGATTTTCATGTATTATATATATATATGTATATATATATATTGAATAGGCCCTTATTTTCCAGATTTTAGACTCAAAGAGATATTCTTTGTCCATTCTTCTAGATCAAGGCTATGCTTCTTCCTACAGCAAGCAGTCATTCTTTGAAATTGTTTTCAAAGCCAAACGTTGGCTGAAACTATTTTAGGCCTTGCCTTTGCTACCTTGGCCCTATCTGAAAGGAAGAAGTTTGCCCTTGAAAGAGAGTTAAACTGCTATGATTCACTGACTTGGAAGAATTGCAGGATGCTGACTGCCTGAAGTGGTGCCTCCCACTGGACCAGTGCAAGTTTCCTTCCTTCTTGTCTGACCAGGCCATTCAGAAGTTAGTCAATTCCCTGGTGGTTATTTCCAAGGAATCTCCAAAAAGGAAATACCCAGCCCTGGAAAGGTAATTTACCTAGACAGGATTTAAAATGCAAGGTTCTCAGCTGAGAGAGAAAGCCCTATATCCCATCTGGCTGTGGGAATACATCTTTGCAAGCTTTTTATCCCTTGAGCTAACAACTGCAGACATTCTACTGGGAGGTGTCCTATAAAATCTGAAGTACTTGTAGATCCATATATTATTGCATCCGGCCTGTTCAAGCCAGAACTGTGGCATATCAGTGTTCTCGGAGAAACAGTCTTGGGCAGAGCAGCATCCTCAGTTTGAGAATGGTTTAAATCCTCATCTGTGTGCAAAGTCTCCTGAACAGAAGCTATTTTTGACTTGGTGGAAGCACAAGTGGGAGGAAATGCCAGCTATCTGCCTTTAGGGACTAGCTGTAATTTGTTTCCTTTGTTCTTAAGGAGCAGATCCCCAGCTGGTGTGAAATGGCATTTCAGAAGAGCTACTCTTGTGAGAAACCAGTCCTAAAGCCTGTTGCACTGGTGGAGCCTATTGCTCAGAAACCAGTCTCCAGGCCAAAGTATGTTTTACTTTACCCAGAAACAGTGATGCTGTTTGAAATATAAGAGACTTTTAGGCTGACGAATCCCTTTGCACAATATGTAATTTTGGGAGTCTGAAATACACTTCTCAGGACCTCCAGCTAGATAAAATTACCACAGAATTTCATTTTCCTTCGTTCTACTTTTTAAAGCCCTGTTTACTCCTGAAGAAAATTCAGTGGAAAGAAACTTATAAGGGACTGAAGTGACTGCACACAAACTGTAAATTCTTACATCAACAGGTAGCAGTCTGTGTCAAGCTCTGGAAAAGCTCATGGTAAATGGGAAAATCCTCACCCTTGTGCTGGGCTGTCTGGGCATTTATTTTTTTTTTATTTTTTTTTAAATATTGGCTACATTTTTGGCTGTGATTCTGTATTTTTCCTCCATTTTTCTATGAGGAAGATATCACACCTGGAGAAACAGACTGGTCTGAGAGTGCCGACCCTTTATATAAATTAAAAAAGCTTTTGGTAAATAACAAATGAACACAGTTTTCATCCTCCATCAAGCTGGCTTTGACCCATTTTAAACTGTAGTTTAAAATATGCCTCTTCCCACCACTTCTTTCTTCTTTCCCCCTTCAGCAACAAAGCAACACAGTGCAACAGCACAGGCAAAATGCTTAAGATATCTTCATAAAAGCTAACAAAATGAAACAGCTAAAATAAAAAAAAAAAAAATAATAATAAAAAAAAAAAATAAAAAAAAAAAACACAGGAAAAGATGCCCCACTCCAAAAAGTGTCTCCAAAGTATCAGTATATTGAAAAACCGTGACAACTGTGTGAACATATTTTCAACACCTGTGCAATACTTAACCAGCTGCCTCTTCATTTCAGGGTTTGTGAATATTTACCTGCTCGTTTGATACACTGGGCTTAAAAATGATGCAACAGGAGGAGTTTGTGACACTTCCTTATCACAATTCCTATTGTGAATTCAGAAAGTGAAACTTTGTGGATCAGGTGGACAAATTGCTTTCCTTTTCTTTCTTGTGCATCTCTCTCTATCTCTGTGCCTTAGTTTTCCCTTCTATAGGTAGTGCTTGAGCTTCACTGTGATCTACTGATGAAATCTGGTTCTACAAATGATGGGTTTTCTCACTATGAGAAATAATATCCCTCTTTTTAATTTTTATTTTCATTTTATTTATTTATTTATTTATTCATAAATTACACATAGTGCTGCATCAAGGGAACTCAAGGTCTTCATGTAAGCATCTGTGTTTTGGGAGATTTCTGGAAACTTCCAGACACTATAATGGATTCATTTATTACTTCTGGGGAAACATAAGATACAACACATACCGCGTGTTCTGAAAGGCAAAACCTGGAATATGTTTTTGTTCCAGCTCCAAGTAGAGAACTGCCCTTCTCCGTGATGGTCAAATTGGATGATAACTGTGGTGTAGATTTGACTGCTCAGCTGGGGAGAAAGGACAACTTCCTTGGTCTGGTCGTTGAGATATCCTTTGCACCATTGTTATAGTTCAGGGCTATTTGCCACATAAGGGTTTAAAAGGGCTGTTCCTTCCTTGGATGCAACTCTGATATGGATACATAAATGCATCAGAATATTTTTTTATGCCAGAAACACACTTTTCTCACAACTTTAATTTTTGATGTTAAAGATAGAGCTGTCTCTCGCAACACAACAGGCCTCAGACTTTCACAGCTCCAAGACATAGATGTCTGATTACTTAAGCTCTATTTGAAATTAAATTCCAGCCTCAGGGGCATTTTGATAATAAATTCATTTAGGGAAGAAGTTTCTTTCATAGACACAAACGTACTCTGCAGCTATGCTCTGTGCCAGTATATCTGCACAGAAAAATTTAGGGTACTTTCCCCACATTTCTCCTTCCTGTATTCTTTTCTATGGTTTGCCTACCTGATTCATCGCTTCTTTTGGCAGGTGGTACCCTCCTGCACTTGGCTTAGCTTTATTGCGCTTCCAAGTTTTCCTCAAGCTAATCATGTCTACATCATTACTTAGATTTCCCTTGGAGGATGCCGCCAGCCTGCCAATACATCTGAACTCCCTTTCCACCTCTTAATCCTGCCTTGTATTCATAGCGGAGTTGAGTGCTACCCATAAAATCACCTTCATGGCTATCTGTTTCTTCTCCCAGCATCCTTTTAATCTGGGGGATGTATATAGAAGAATTTGAAAGCAGGCTGGAAGTGAGGCACACAGACTTGTCTCTGGCTGAACCCAGGTGCTCAGAAGCCATCAGACAAGAGAGCACTGGGTATGCTGAGCACCCATGGATGGGGAACTGGTAGGGTGCAGGAGACTTCATGGGTGGGTGGTGAGTTTGGGCTGAACCCTGATCCCGAGCTGATACTGGCTATGTGTGTAAGGAGAGGGAATTACAAAAGAAATAGTGTTTTTGCCTTCTTCACAGGGAAAGAGGAGAGGTAAATAGAATTTTAAAAATGAGGCTGAGAGAAGTGAATAGCTTTCTGCTGGCTTTTGTGTCCCCCAGGAATCATTTCTGATTCTGTATTTTTGTTTCTAACAAATTTAGACCATATTTTCCCATTGCTGTATTTCAGCCTTCTTTTGATACCAGACTACAGTGGCTTATAACAGTGATCAAAATGAATGTTGAATTCCCAAGGACTTTACTGAGGTTGCTGTATCCAACACTTAGAAAAGCATTTTGAAAGGGACTAAGGATTATTATTCCCATTTTATGGATACAGTGTCATATTATTGCAGACATCAAGAGGAAGGATTGCCTAGCATGTATTTCTTGTCCATAGGAAACCAAGCAGAGAAGTGGAAATCTCAAGATAAAGAATATTCCAGCAAATTTGTAGACCGCTTCCAGCAAAAAGATAAATGCTCCATCTTCTGTAGTTTGCCTCAACTTGATTTCTACTATTTTTTTTTATTATTTTTTTCATACTTTAACCTCAGACAGGAAGAGGAGAAAGGGAGAGAACATTGATGAAGGACTTGCAGGAGTTTTCCTTGTAGCTAAATTCTGCTATCAACCACTTCTCGGGAAATCTTGCTTACAGGGACTGGAGTTTAGCACTGCATTTGCATTCAATGATAATGATTTTCTTTTAGTCCAGCTGGGATAACTGCAAAGATAGTGCCCAACTGCAACTCTGTTGAAGGGAGAGTGCAAAATAGATTACACTTCTATGACGACTGGAGCAGTGGGAAGGCAAAATGATCAAGAAAAATCCTCGCTGTTAGAGCCATAACAAGGACTCTTGATTATGCAGGTTAAAATAACTTTGTGGCTGTGCCTTGTATCCATTTTTATTATCACTTCCAACTGAGGCACTTTTTTTTTTTTTTTTTTTTTTTTTTTTAAACAGGTAAAGCTTTAAAAAAATACCGTGGATCTTTAGATAGAATTGAATGTTCTGTGACTTTAAATGAAAGCTCCAGTGTTGTTGGGCAAATAAATTTAAACCACTTAACATGGCAGAGAAGGTCAGGCAAGCTTATTATAGTGATCATAGCGTTACAGCTATTGCGATTGACCGCTGCTCTTTGGAATCACCAATAATCAGAGGCCGCAAGCTGTGTTTGCAGAGAAAGGTCATCATTCATTTTTTTCGAAGCATTAATATCTTTTGTTTGTTTGGCTCAACATGAAACAGGAATCGATAGAGGTAATTCACAGAGCAATTAGCCCCTCATCTGTCAAACGGTGTCTGGGTGTATTTAACAAAAAGACCTTTGGAAAGGTTTAAAAAGGAGGAAAGTGCCTGTACAATCAACAATTTATATTTTCTACATGACACATTGTGTATGTATCTGTGAAGAGA
This sequence comes from Aythya ferina, assembly GCF_964211825.1. Taxonomy (NCBI): domain Eukaryota; kingdom Metazoa; phylum Chordata; class Aves; order Anseriformes; family Anatidae; genus Aythya; species Aythya ferina. Next base: position 5,534,794 of record NC_140307.1, read on the forward strand.
AGGGACCTTGGGACTAAAAAAATATACATAAAACATGCTGTAAATCTGTACTTAGACTTTGAAAACCCACAGTGAGACAAACTGTTAACTGACTTGGAAAAGTTTTCCATGCTGTTCTTAGTAAAGATAAAAAATTTCTACCCGAGGCTCGGGGAACAAGTTAGACAGTTGTTCAAAAACTTGTTGGATTAACTACATGAAAGGGAATGAAGCTGCATATAAAACATAGGAAGGCAGAGACAGAGGCAATAGGTCCCTTGCAGCCTCAATCCTACAGTTTAAGTTTTTTGAGCCTCCCCCCCCCCCCCCCCCCCCCGTTTTTTTTTTTAGAAGAGTTTTTTTATTTTATTTCCCAGAGGTTTTTCTTTACCGGGACACTTAGGAGAATTAAGGAAAACTGAGAAAAAGTGCAGAAATCAGAACATAAGTTATTGCTCTGTTACACTTATGCAACTTTTATATAAGCACTGTTGAACTCTCAAATTTGAGACAGTAAACTGGCCTGGGAGGATAAAGCTACAGTAGATCAAGGGCACTTTATTTCTGAATATGAGTGTCTACCAGGGGATTTCATATACTTAAAGAACTGGCTGCATTGTATCTGTGTTTGGAGGACTGGCAAAGAGCATACAGACTGTTAAAAAGAACGGTGTATTTTAGAGGTATCATAAAAATTTTGGAGGTTGTCCCAGAAGTTCAGATGCTTACTCCAGATAAAATTTGACTATCTCAGCCTCTAAAGAATAAGTCTCTGGACTTTATTAGTTGAGTAATTGTAGGGAAAGCCTTCCTTATTTTTTGTCTAAATGCTGAAATTCTATACAGCATCAGAACATTTGGAGTTGTTGAAAACTAAAACCTATTCTAAAGTCCAGGACTTTGAGTGAAATTTTAAAGTCCCACCAGAATGTTTAGAATTTTTCCCCATTAGTATGTTCGTGTTCTCACTGATTTGATGGATTTCCTGCATCACTAATGTTTTTTTTTTTATTTATTTATTTATTTATTTATTTATTTATTTATTTATTTTCTTCAAGATACAGAAGGTGCTGGGGAGTACACCCATTGATAATAGGGGAAATTTTGGTTAATCGAAGCCTTAAGTTGCCTTGGTGCTATAGACTTATGTCAATGCTCGTTGTAGTCAGTCAATATATTTAAATATGTTTCTAGCACTGGGGTCCACATCAAGGTCTTCAGATATGGAAAGAAGGTGTGTTAAGCCATACTTCCTTCTATGACATGCTCTCAGCATGTTCTTTAGGGCATTAACCCTGTCTCATTGTCAAAGGTACCAATGGCAAGTGATGGAAAGGCAAAAAAAAAAAAAATAAAAAAAATGCTACAGCATTGTCGATACTTTAAAGTAGATTTTAGATTCTAGATATTTTCCTAGATCTTCTTCCAACTCATTTTTAACCACAATTTCTGTGAGTTTGTTTTGGGCCTTTTTTAAATGGAAATGCTTACTGAAATTATTCAATACTTACTTTATAGGTGTTCATTTTAAATTCTAATAAAATAGGGAGATCTTTCTCATGACTAAAGTCCATCAGTGATTGGTGAAACTTCTGTCATGCATTGTGATAATAACACAAAAAAAAATAAAATGTTAATAATCTAGGAAAAAAAAAAAAGTGCTATTTCATTCTGAAGAAAATATAGAGTAAAATATTCCAGCCATCTTTCCATTTGCAAGATCATAATTTCTTTATCTTCAAAATAAGTTTTTATAATGAATCATAAGTGAATTGAATTATCCTGTCTCAATCAGATTCCTCATAGCCTGATCACCATATCACATCTCTATTATTGGAGCATCAGCTCCAGCAACTAACTGTTTCATTAGTTTCTCTGTTTCTTTGTTTTCTTTTCCTTTTATATACTGCCATAAGCTCCCAACACCACTTTTTGGATTCCACGAAGATCAAATGTAGGAAAAACTTTATCTTAGTCCATACATGCTTTTAAATTGAAGGCATCCAAAACATTACAAGCTAAATAGTTCATAAATTTTCACTAATAGTTCACTAATTCTTTTTTTTTTTTTTTTTTTTTTTTAATTATTACTGTTATTATTATTTGCAGAGCTGCTCAGATAGTTTTAGAAACTTCAGAAAAAACATTTTCAAATTCTCATTTGCGGAAAATCAGTGGTCTGAGCAGGTGGCCTTCAAAGTCCTGTAATCTTTGTGGTTGAAGTTCTATTATTATTTATTTATTTTTTTTCCCAATTAAAAGTTTGATTAAGTATGCTTGGTGGTTCTTGATGAATTTGGAGTGCTGACAATGCACTGCTTGCCCCCAAAGTGTGAGAACCCATGCTCTAGAAGAGGGTTATATTGCTTTCTCTTTTAATAATGGTGAGTTAAATTCCTGCAGGCTCTTCTGTGATTTTTCTCTGATTTTATGAATCTATTCTTAGATTTAGTAAGATGGATAGGCTGCTGGGGACTGTGCTACTCTGTTATTGTCACTGAGGTAGGATAGTCCATCAGCAAAACACCTCTTAAATATCAGTGCTGGCTACCATCCAGAGAAAACCAAGACATGCTATTGAACAACACTTAGGACCAAATCTTTCTTCCTCCTCTGCCACCACTAAGCAAATTCGTTAAAGGTCTTGGCCTGTATTTAAAATAACATGAGCTTAAAGAACTTGCTAGTGTTTCATCTTAGAAGACATTAAGTGTTAGAGGAAAGGCCAAAAAATTGTTGGCAGACTCTTCATCCAAGAAGTTCAAAGATGGTGTTGATACCTAAATGTCCAATCCATCCTTGCACATCTGTTTGCCAGGCAACTTGTCTAAAGAGTTGGGCAGGATTTTCAAAGAAGCAAATGACAGTGAGATGCCTGACTACCATTTATGCCTTTGAAAAATCTACCTTCTTGTCTACAGTGACGTTTCCCCCAAAATTTACCATCAGTGGTAAGAATAAATGGTTTTGACAGTCACTCAACAACTGCAAGCAATTAGAACCATCTAGATCTGCAACGACTCTACATGCCACAGCATTTAAAATACCAGCAGTCAGTTTGTTAGCACTCCAACTGGTGAGCACAATCTCTGTCTCTATCTGTGAAATGTTTCCAGGTAAGGCAGTTATGAATAATTGCCGTGGCAAACAAAGTTAAAAAAAGAGGTGGAGACCTTTGTGCCTCAGAAGATAAAGGGAAAACAGAGCGTTTAAAGTCAGTGAAAGCCAAAGAACTTCAAGAGAGAAAGACAAAGCATATTTGGTGGATTTGCAGTAGTATTTTTACACATTGCAGCAAGTCAGAACTGGAAATGAATGAATTTAAGAAATGCTGTCATTCAAAAAAGAAACAAAGCACTAATTGCTATTTGGCATCACATATTTGTTTATATTTATGACTGGCTTTCTTAAAAGCCTGACTTCCTATTCATGTGCAGGTTTCCTTAAACAGTTTTAAACTAAACAATTAAACTTTCATTCATGGATATAATCTAATAGGAAGGAATTCTTCTGTCACATTGTTTAATGCTCTTGATGAAGAAAATATTTCAAATTAGCTTCATAAATGTTTTAGGAAAATAAAACCCTGTAGGACAGCAGCTCTCAAAAATAACTCACAATATATTCCTGCATGGTAGAAGATAGCAAATCCTTTTTTTTTTTTTTTTTTTTTTTTTTTTTTTTTTTTTTTTTTTTTTTTTCTTGTGTCTGCATGTGTGGCAACTTCAGCAGCTGGATTTTCTTAGGTGAGAGCAACATTTCTTGTGAATTAGAGAGGGGATATTTATCTCTGTTTCACAAAGGCCCAGAGTACACCTGCTCTTTATCTCAAGGACCTGTCCAAGGGTAATTTCAAGACCAGCCTAGTTTTCTAGACTGTTGGCAAATCTTCAAGTTTACCCTCAGGAAGAGTCAAGGGTGTCCTCCAGAGGGTCTGTGCCCTGTTGTACTGAACAAGCACAGCAGCTGGAAGTGAGTTTTCAGCCATGTGCTGGACCATGGAGCATCCTGAGCTTACAAGTGCTTTCTTCAGTGACTCATAAAATAAAAGAAGCTTAAGAAATTTGAATGGTTCATCGCTGAGGACAGTAAATTTTAAAGGAAAGAGCAGACAAAGTGTAGAGACAGTAAAGAAGTTTGGCACAGATGACAGAGAAAACATATAGTCAGAAAGTGAACCAAATTCCAAGGCAAGGACAGTTGTTGAGTTGTTGTGGTCCACTTAGGGGTCCTGTAAACAAAGTCTTCATTGAAGCAACAGTATTTTCACAAATCATTTTGGCTTTAAAGTATATTTTACTGTGAAGTTTTCAGTTAGTTTTGTTGTTAACATCAGGCCAAGTCCTGAAATCCTGTATTCAAGTAAAAATTGTGACAAAAGTATCGAATAGCTTCTATGGTGAATTCAATAGGTATGAGATGGAGAAATGCACCCAGAAGAAAGCTCAGGCCTAGATTAGGACAAAGCCACACTTGCTTTCTACTGGAGCCTTATCACGTCCTTCTGTACAGCTGTAAGTGTGGAAATACTTATGCAGATTGCTTTCAGAGCCTCCATAAAGCTTTATAGAGGTTAGGTCTGTTATTTATCAAGATCCCAGCAACTAGGGGTTTCATATTTCTAATTTTTTTAGGGCCTTTATGTAATGAGTTTTGGGCCACAGTCACATCTGTGCAATAGAAAGGGCACTTTTAGAAGGAGTTTGGTCTTTGGACTAGATTTTCAAAAGCACCTAAGTGGGCTATACTTTTTCAGAGACTTGCAAGTTCCTTTAAAAATTGCATCCCATGAAATCTGGATTTCAGAAAACATTCAGGCTGACATGAAGGATAAAGTGCTTCTAATAGTAATTGCAGCATGAAGGCTCTGCCCAGGCTTCTTTCCCTTTTACTGAATTGCCAGAATGTTCCCTCAAACCAGCATAGCACCCAGTGGGCCTGGCTTTTACTTTAACCATCTCTAGCTGACTGTAAGGATAACATGTTTTGTTTTGTTTTGATTTGGGTTTTGCTTTTGCTTTTTTAAATTTTATTTTTAAAATAAAGATCTATTAGGAGAAAACTGTTATTTCACCTACAGTTAACAGTCTTGTGCTTGAGAATCTGTCACTCTGCTGTCGTGTCTCATCTATATTGTTAACCACTCGTAGCTGACATATAGTCCCTGTTAATGTTGTTTCAGTTCATAAGTCTTCTCATGTATCGGAGTGCTAGAATCGGAGTTCTAGCATTCTGATTTACTGAAGAATGGCCTGAATCTCCAATATGTAAGCAGAACTGGATTTTCAGTTCCTTTCTTCCAAAACTGTAATGAAATGTTTTTCTTTTGTGTTGGCTCCATCTCAATCTCTGTCAGACTACTGTTTTTTTATGTGGACTTGTTTACGACTGTTATGAAACCTTAATAGAGATGTCTTCTGACACCTATGTACAAGGTCTCGATACCTTCCTGAAGCCCCTTCCCTCTCCTGCAGATGTATCATAGCTAACTTAGATATTTGATCCCTGTGCTCCCAGTCAGAATTGTGTGACAAATTGCTCTTTTGCATCATTGCCAAACATACTGAAGTGAAAACATGCCTTGGGTAGGAAAGGAAACCTAGTTATATGTTAAACGAAAGCAAAATTAGGGACCTGCTAATAAAATTAGATTTTCTTGACACTTTTAGTCAATGCAAAAATAATTGTGGGAATATAAAAGGTTTTTTATGGTCAATTATTCTTGTCTTAGTAAGTATCTATAATCATAACCGCCTCTGAATAGGTAATAATCCTCAGTAGGGAGAAGAGAAACTTCCCTGCAGGACCATAAGGAAGGTAAAACGTTATCACATGCATGCATAAAATATATTAGTATTGAGATGGTGCCAGTGCTAAGGTCAGATGGTTAGACATCTTTTCTTCCCCAGAAAATATACTATTCCACCTTATTGGACTGCTGACATCCAATTGATCTGCATTATTGCTCTTTGGCAAGTATATGTGCACCTAAATGTTTCAGATAATAGGTATTACAGTATTAGGTAAAAGCTTCCTTGAAGTCTCAAGCAATATCAAAAAAAGTATAAATTGTAGAATAGGAAAGGTGAAGATGACACTGGAAAGCTTTGAATAAGATGTCATTTTGCATTTAGAAAGATAACTAGAAAAGTTAAGACAAAAAGAGGGGAAAAATGCTATCCCCTTATGTTTTCAGCAGATGCTCTTAAAGGCTTACAAATGACCTCTTAGCAGAAATGAGTTCCTCTTGGGTTTCAGGCACTGTTTATTATCTCAGAAAGAAACTAAGAGGAAAAACTGACATAAAAGTCTGACAAATTATGCTTATTTGAAGGTAAAATGCTTCCCATCAGCAGGGCAGTGAGAATGTACTGTACATGTCAGCTGGACGTTGAAATGTTAGTGTTCTTCACAAGGTCCTTCACCAACCGGGAAGTATAAGGAAACTTTCTGGGGAAAATCCTCCTGAAATCTGAATCAAGTGACATCATTATCCCACACATCATGACTGGGAAATCTAGATTACTCCTGGTAATGAAAGGGGAAAGGGAAGCATGTTCTGTAAATAGGGAGCTTGAACCCAGATTCTTTGGCTGCCACCCAGATGTCTCTCAGTACAAATGGGCTCATCTGATCTCTACAGTCAATTTTATTCTGGAAAGTAGCCAGTGGGCCTAGTTCATGACCCAGTGATGTCATAATAATTCATTTTCGCTCACCACCAAGCCTTCTGAACTTTCCATTTTACAATGGGTCTTTTTAATAAAGACGGCAGTCGTGAATAGAATTCATAAGCACTCCTAATGATTTATATTTTTTTTATTATTATTATTTTTTTTATCTTTAAAATGGACAGTCCTGCCTTCACTATCAAAACTGCTTAGGGAGTTTTATTCCTTCTGTCATAAAACACAATATAGATTTTAGAGGTAAGACGAATGCCATCACCACCTATGTAAAAAGGGGAGCCCTTGTGCATGTAAAAAGCCCTCTTCTGGCTCAACAGGATAAGTTTACTAAAGGAAAGAGGGGGTTACTCTATCAGTGGTCAAAGGTGTGGAGGCTTTTATTGGAATGACTGGAGCACTTTCCTGTCACTTCTGGTGAGGTACTGCAGCTCGCATGGGACAGTACAAGCATGCCAGAGGAGACTTGAACAGCTGTGGCATGTATAACCTGCAGCCTGTACCTGCACAAACACGACATTGCTGAACTTGGCTCCAGCGCCCTCCTGAAGCCTTGCCTCACTGAACTTGTTTAACCCCTCCCAGCTAAAATAAACTTTCCTGAGATTACTTCACTTATCCTCGGCATGGATCTTTTCACCCCTGGGTTGTAGGAGCTGAGTGGATGATCAATGCATTTGCAGCCTGCACTGTAATTTAACTTGCTGTGTCTGACAGGAGATGTGGAATTGCTAAAGAGAGGCTTTACTTGTAATCTTCTTATCATCTTATCCTGGAGTGTTTGTGAAGGGGGAGGCCTTTCCAGCAGGGACTCAGAGTTGAGGGTTAATGCTGAGAAAGAGAAATTGCCCTATAGTGCGCCTGACTCGGTGACCTGATAAAACATGCTCTGGACAGCTCATGAACTCTAGCCCCTAACTACACACTGCGCTCAGGCTTCCTGCGCTAACATCACTTGCCTTCCTTTCAGAAGCTCATTAAGAAAAGTCGCTGGCTGTAAATATGATGGGGGGAAAAAAGCAAATCTTTTCTCCCTTCCTCTTTTTTTTTTTTTTTTTCTTCCTCTCTTTCATTTCTGATGCTATTTCAGATCTTCCCGGCTGAACAATAATTAGCACAAGTCTTGTGTGATTAATGAACATGAGATGAATGGCCCAGTGGTACTAAAAGCTGGAAGGAGATGAGGGGGAAAAGGTGCAGGAAGTCAGGAACTAAAGGATTCTGGAAAGAGGACTTAAGTAATTGAAGGAATGGAAATAGGGACTGAAGAGAGTACAAGGACTGAAAAGAGAGGCTGGAACTGAGAGTTGTTGGGAGGTGAAGAAAGTGAAGAAATATCCATTGGAAACTGTAAAATGGGAGGAAACTCAAACCTCTGTGTTAGAACAAAGAATTTCTGGCTGCTAACTGGAGCTGTGCAAGAGGTTTGTTGTACAGCCTTAGCTAAATGGCTTCTCTGAGGAGTAAGCAGGAAGAAGAGCATGATCCTGCCAAGCTCCCAGAGCCATCTGTGGAAATCCTTCTACTTCCTTCACTAAGATCTGGAAAAAGCTCTAGGAGAAAAGGAAGAAGGGCCAATAGGAGAAACTTCAGAGACAGCTAGTTGAAGTGGAAAGGGAAGGAGAAGTGGGATTTTAGGATTAATCAAGAAGCTAATGGGGAGCGGTGACAAGCCATGAAAACCAGTTTTTGTAACAACATCCTGCAGACATAAGTGAAATGTCTTAAAGCTTTCACATGCAGTCGTACTGTAAAGTTGATAATCCTACAGAAGCACATGGAATTAATTAAAACTCCTTTAAAGGGCTATTAAGGGGAATTCCAACTTCTTTACTGTCTGAGTGCTGTTTCACACAGTTGTTATTGATTAGACTTGAGTTGTAAAGTGGTTTGTAAGAATTAGGGAAGGGCAAATGGTTTAGAAATAGACACGGTGGGTGTTCAGACTGGAGCAGACCAAACTCAAATAGTTATGGCTACTGTATTATGAAATATTCCTCTCATTTGAGAGGGGAAGAGGAAAAACAACTCCATTGGGTGAACCTCAGAGAAGTTTTCCAATAAGTCTTTTCCCACATCTGAGGTCATTATTTTTTTATTTTTTATTTTTTTTTGTAGGAAGGGTAGTCAGATCTGAAGTCTGCTGAGCTTTGCTGGCTGTGAGCTACATGCAATGTATGTGGCCCATCAAACCATAGGTGCCTGTGATAGGAAATGTACTCCTAGGTGAGTCTGCTTCTGATCCTAGACTTAGTCCAGTTTTATTAATACCAGATTTGGTGCAGAATTCACTCACAGTCCTCAATGTGATGAGCTCTTCAAGAAGGCAGTGGAGAGGGAAGGATCCAAGACCAAGGCAAATTTTTAGCTGCTTTTACTTGCATGTTTATATATATATATATATATATATATATATATATATATATATATTTAATAAAATGCTAGTAAGCATAAGACTTTTGAAGTATACAGTCCTCAACTTGCCTTGTACAGATTTAGACATTTTCTTCCTCATGCCTGTGACTTCAAGCAGAACTGCTGAAATGCCTTCCTCAACTCCAAAGAAACTAGTTGTAACAAGTGTCATCAGTTAAATCACCTCTCCTTTGCTAACCTAAGTAAAGTAACCTTTAGTACTAGATGTTTATATTCTCTCTTTTTTACCCAAGGAATATGTGTCTGTACCAGGGGTGCTTTGGGTCAAGTACATTTCACAACCACTGGAGATAACTTTGTTGTATAATAATAAAATTCATGGATTAATTAATTAATTTAATTTTTAGCTGTTTTGGTAGTTTTCTCCTCTACTCCCTAATTAGAAATTGATTCAAGAACCTGTCTTTTCTAATGACTAGAAACTTTCTTCTAATTTTCAGCCTAAGGGCACACCAGGACAGTCAAAAAGATTTTTTTTTTTTTATTAAACATATTATATGTTTGGACATAAAAGCCTTTGGTTTCTTTCTGATGTATTAATAGAGTGACTATATACATTCTCAGGCAGTGTTTTGCTATATGAAGGAAGCCAACTCCCCTTTGTCATCTTGTAAGACATCTCCAGCAGGATTAGAGGTAAATAGAAAGAGATGTCCTTAAGTCCCTAAGTCCTTTATTGTGAGTATAAATATGCAGTTGTGGGGAATCAACTTTCCTTCTTTCCAATCCATGAAAATACAGAATAGATGCACAAGTGGTCTTCTGGGAATAGATTTTGTGTCCAAGCTTAGGTGCAACCCATCTTTGAACTTTGACTCTAGTACAGCAAGTTGTACACAAATGCACAATCTAAGGCAGAGGAATGGAGGAGTTGACCTGTTTATGACTTCAAGGAAAAAATAAATTGGGAATAGTGGGAAATACTGTGATCTGTCAGTCTGATTACCAGCTCACACTTCTCTATACGTTTCAGCCATCACTACTAGCAGCAATCAATCTTGTACCATGACCCTAACCCTGTTATCTTTCAAGGTCTTGAGACTTGGGGTACTCAGAGAACTTTTCTCTTTCTGGCTTCCCATGACAAGAGCTGTTCTTTTCATCCTTCTCATCCATCATATTTCACAGGAGATCCTTAAATACATCTAGAGTTTGCAAAGTTACCAGTTTTTTGCTTTACAAGTATTTATGTTGCAAACAAAAAAACCTGATGCTAAAATCTCACCATTCCTGTTGGCGAAAACTGAAATAATTGCTCAGTGGAAGAAACTGTGAATTTTCACAGTTTTATTCTGGGACTGAATTTTGGCCATTTTTGCAGTGTATGTGTTTTTTATGTGTATGCCTGCTTTCAAAAGGCCTGGAGGAAACACACCTCTTATTTAGCTGAAAGTCATGAAAAAGTTTTGGGCAAAATGACCAAAACCACTTTCATTTTCATAAATCTGATTGCTTTGACCTTTGCTGTCAGGGATGGAAAAGGAAGAAACTCAAATTAGAGGCTAGGCTTTATGAACTCTGGCTGTCAGAGTTGTTGGTGTCTGACCACTGCCTTTGATATCACCAGCAACAAAGATCACGCACTTCCAATTCTCTGTCAAAGCAGATCATCACTATATACTTCCTTGTAAGAGTTATCTGTTACTAAAGCCACCTGCCTGCTTTATGGTGGTCTCATGCCAGCCAGATGAGAGGGTTTTATCGTGTGCTTCAGTAGGAAAATAAAGTGGATCCTAAAGTGGACCATGCAGTTCCAACTTCTTCATGAGAAATGTTCTAATCTTCTGTTTTAAAACGCAGATAAACAGGCTTTTAAAAAGTTGTTATTATTATTATTATCGTTATTATTTTTAACTTTAGAGCTGGGACTATGAAAGCAAATTATTTTAAAGAAAAGTTAGAGTTAAAAAAGTCACCTTCATTTTCCACAGCAATTTTAGTTTCTCCTCAATTAAGAGGAAAACAGAAACTCCTTCCAGAAAAGCAGTCTGGTGGCATTGTCAGAGCACAGTAGCATTCTGAAGACAAAATCAACCCAAGAAGGGACCACAAAATTAATCTAAGCTGGTGCATTAGAGAGCACTTGCTTGACATTTGCTGCTCCTGTCAGGCCTAATAGAGAGATTTTTACCTGTATTTGCCTATTCAACATATCAGCCCCTCAGCCAATTTTGGAAATTATTTCTGATTTATGGCTCTCATTCTGGCGAGTGTCACCTCAACCTGTCAATTATCCCTCAAAGCAAATGCTAAGTGAATGCTAGCTGGGTAAAATTAATAAAGGAAACCTTTACCTTAAAAAAACGAAGACACAGGCTTATGAAAGGGATAATTCAGCCAAGCTTTAACTCAATTGCTGCTGATATTTTCTGGTGGCATAGAGAAGATGCTAGAAAAAAAAAAATACAAAGGGCAAATAGTCTGCCGGGGGGAACATAGTTTTTTAGCTCCTCCTCTGCAGAGCTCCTCAAGGTACCTTCTGACCCCTTGAGTTTTCATTAGCTCTATGTAACACCTTTATGTCACCTCGAAAGGCATAAAAGCTTTTCTTTGCCATCTGCCCCATCCAAAACACACTCAGTGCAGAGCAAAGAGCTGAGATGGGTTTTCATGCTGTGCTTCATGTTGCACTTCCACCCCACAGAAATACGTGCAATCGAGCCAGACAGGAACATTATCGGTTCCTTTTGTGTCTGTTTATGTTGGGAAGATGATAATGATTTGTGGGAAACCATAAAGATCAGCCAGTGCATCATGTGTCAGGAGAAGCTGTGGCAAATTCCTGAATCTATATCATTAATACATGGTTGCACCTAGTACAAAAAAGTGCAAAACCTTTTGTAATATCTACTGTACTGCATATGGGAAGTAGTATGGATCCTTCACTTGATGTCCATCTCCTGCCTGCATAATGCTTAGCTTGCCAGCTGAATTCTAGATGTTCTCAGTCTTGACTTTCATTTGGGTTAAAGATCCTTTCAGATAATTTTGCCCGAGATGGTATACAATATTTATATTGTATAACAATATTTATAAAATATTACCACACTTAATATTTATAAAAATTACCACATACGCATACTGAAGCAATCTATAGCTGACTCTTTCTTCATCTTTCTGTAAGGGTGGCATGGCACAATTTTTGTGAAAATTGTGTCTGAGAAGGTTGATGTTCTACTGCATATAATTTTATAAACCTAATTGCAAATGTAAAGTCAGTGAAATGACATTTTTTATCATGGAGTAGTACTGACTTTGGAAGGCATTTTATTTCTGCATTTCTCTCAAAAACAGGTCTCTTGCAGAAAAATAAATAAATAAAAAGATAGAACAGATATATACATATAAGTGTATAAGTATGTGTTCCCTACATTTTCACTTCAGAGTTACATGAATTTCTTGATTATAAAGTCTGTTTCTTAATCGCTATGTGAAAGAGATTTCTGAAGGCATCAGTCTCTGGATCAGGCAGACTCCAGTGATCTTCCTCATTTTTCAAGGCTGGGCCTGACTTCATGACATCAAGACTTGCATGTTAGATTTACATCATCAGTTTTCTTTTGACCTTTGGGAAGCCTGGATCACAGATGTGAAAGGACCCAGATGGCCTGAGCTCCAGAGGTGTTGAACACCAGAAACACAAATTGAATTTTAATAGGACTTGGGACAGTTCAACACTTCTCATTATCACACTGAAGATTTCCTTGATCTATGTAAAGCTGGATTGTATTTCTCTTTTTTATTTGAACTCTTCATCAGGTCAAATTACCTTTGCATAATCAAGGAGATTTTAGTTCCTTCACTTTAGTATAAGAAATACATCACTTTCAAATATGACTGGGTAAGAATTCACAGGAACAGGGGAAAAAGAAAAAAAATAAAATAAAAAAAAAAATAAAAGAAAAACCTGCTCTAGTTTCATTTCTCACCAGGGAAAGCACTGACTATTCAACTGGTCCATCTGCCTGAGAGAAGCCTCCACGTGGTTCTTCCTGCATGACAGAATCCTTATGTTACTCCATTTGGATCAATGATTTCTCATTTGGGGGCCAGCAAAGCCCTGTGAAAAGTGTGGTTCAAATCAACTGGGTCCTGCCGCAATCCTAAACCAAGGCTCTCTGCATCTGAGTGTTTATACTGTGTCCATCTGGGTTAGGAATTTCTTATTTGGGGCCTGGCTATGTCACAATTGCGTCATCTCCCTTAAAGGGAGGAGGAAAAAAAGAGAAGTCTGGTTGGGTGTCAGAAACCTATATAATTAAAAGGCAAGAGTTCAGTGTTCAATGACACAATGGTGAAATGCCCTGTTTTTCTGCAGCCTCAGGCTATTGAACCACAAATAAATCCCATTTTAATGAAAGAAATCTTATTTTGTCTACAAAAATCTGAAAGTCCAGGAACATAATGAGTGTATAGAGAAACCTCACATCATCCTGGCTGTGCAGGGGTTTGCCTGCATACCCCCATATAATTATATACAGACCGCATATGTACCTTTATCACAGGCAGCTGGAGAGAAACGAGCAACAGTTCTACAGTCAAAGAGAGTCAAGAACCACAGGCTGTACATTTTTATGTGACTGTTACTCTGAACAACCTCCTTTAATTTTCCATTCTTTCATTTTAACAAAAGCTTGAACACTTCTCCATTGATTTGCCTATTCCACAGAGAGACAAGCAGAGAGAGGGAGGGAGTAAGTGAGGGGTGGGGGTTGATTTCCAATATTATGTAAAACATTTGGTTTCATGAAGCAAGCTGGAAAAGGGGATAAAAAAAAAAAAAAACTTTAGGAAAATAGTTTTCCATTGAAATCAGTGTATAAAGTAGGTCCCACTGGGAATATGTTTTCTCAAAGCTAAATTTTTAAACTCTTTCTACACTTCCCATGCCACTTGTCAGCAGAGAAATGAAAGGGAAAAAGATAACCCTTGGGGTTTCACAGCTTTGCACATTGAAGAAATGAGGGATCACTCAATGGTTATCAGAATTCAACATTTCTTGTAGAGGAAGAATCTGCCATCCCTCAGACTGTATCACACTTGTGGACATAAAATTAATTTATTATGGCATTTGTTCTTTATTTTTGGAGGACTTTTGTTTTGTTTCCTACATGTATTTCATTATTAGACACCACTAAAGAGTTTCCTCTACATACCATCTTGTGTGTGCATATTTTGCACATATCACAATCATAGAGTTAATTGTCCTCAGTGTAGTGGAATCCACCCAACCCACCCTCCTTTGGAGGACTCGGGCCACTAAGACAACTGTAACAATATGAAACCATTAATTCAGACTACTAGATTGGCACAGGCCAACCACTCCAAAAGTACTGAATTTGGGTCTGAGTTGCAGTAAAATAAAGAAACAGCTCTAGGGAAGATGTAAAACAATGCAAGCAATTCTGCTAGAACATCCCACATCTCCTCAGAAGGATAAGTTTACAGTTCTCATTGTTAAACTTGACAGGCTTCTTCCCTAAAGCCAATGATTTAATATGATGCTAATAGTTCCTAACCAGAAAGCTTCTTCCTGGCATAGGAATACCCTGGCGTTATTACTGTCATCTTTGCAAATATGTGCAAGAATGGTTGCACAAAATCATAGTCATCCTGTGCAGAAATAGTTCTTCCTGTTAGGAAATCTTGATATCTCAAAGAGAGAGCAGGTGAGTGCTCACAGCACCTCTGAGAACATTTTGCTTTGTATGAAGCTATGAGGCACAATTTTGAATCAGGGTTTTCAGTTTTGATCAAATCTTCTAGCTCTTAGGCAAAATGATGTTTTGCACAATTTCCCCTCAAAGCTATAAATTAGGCAAAGCTCTCTCACAACACAGCCCAGATTTGTGGACAAGCTTGCACAATATGTTTTGTGAATTCGTCTCCCAAATATGTGTGTACTTGGAATGAACTGCATACCTGATAAATGTGACCAGATACATCTATTGATATATCATTAATAGTTATAAAAAGAAATTGGTATTATTTGAATTCTAAGAATATTGTGTTGAAACCAGTGCTTCCTTCCAGGTTATTTCTTTTCTGGTATCTATCTATCTATCTATCTATCTATCTATCTATCTATCTATCTATCTATTTATTCTTTCAAAGGTGTTTGCTTATATATATTTGAGTGTATGGATAGAAAAATCAAAATGTTAGAATATTTAAAACAACAGCACTTACCATCTTTATTATTATTATTATTATTATTAATATTAATATATATATATATTATATATATATATAAGCAAAAGAACCCTAAACAAGAACCCTAAACAACAACTGCCAATTATCAATCATTATGTTCGCACCCATTTTATCTCTCTTCTTTTTTTTTTTTTTTTTTTTTTTTTTTAGGACTTTCCCGTTTCTGGATAATTCTAGGGTCTACTTCAGGAGACATGCTAGATAATTAGATTTTAGTGACACATCATCATATCATAGAAATACATTTGCCAGGAGTGAAAGAAAAACTGACAGTATTGTTGATTAATCTTAATTATTGCCCCAGAAGTGTGGCAGCCATGTGGCTGAAACATAGCGGAAAGAATCCATCCCGTTCCCCATTACAGACCTCTTCAGATAGGCAGTCAGTAAAGCAATATTTTATGTTTCCTTATTTCACAGAAAGTTTAAGAGATGGTGGTGGGGAAAACCAGTATATTCACGGCCACAGCATGTTTACTGGCACCTGATACTTCTCTGCTGATCTGCGTCACGTTATTTTAGCATCATGGTAGTGACTGGCAGTGCCTCACTGTCTGCCTTTGGAAATGCTGCTTTATAAATTAATGGGTAGGTCAGACTGGATACATATTTTATATGTCTAGATGTCTAGTCATACATATTCCTTGGGTCTCTTGCCTGTGTAGCTGGGGCAAATCTCAAAACACAACCTTGCAATTCTTGCATGCAATTCCTAAGAGGCTAGGCAGAACTGTGTCCCTGAAAAATTTTGGTTTATAATATGCATCATTGAATTCTGTAAGCTCCACTTAGAGTGAAAGAACATGAGCAGACCGTGTTTCAACTTGAAACAGTGTGAAAACAGTAATTTCTTTTACGTGGGATGCCTGCCTTGAGTGACACTCATTGGTTATGGGCCATACTGTACAGAAAATTTGCTCTCCAACACCAAAGTTAGTTGAAGAATATTTTCTTGCTTTTCCCTCCAAAATGTATGCAAAAGAATTGGAGGTTTCCTGCTCGCTATAAGCCAGAAGGAATTGAGAGCAGGTATTTATTCACATGTTACTCAGCTGCTCATTTGCGAATAGGGGGGCCATGTTTTCATAGACCATGTTTCATAGGCAGCATGTGTTCAATAAAACGTTTGTACACTTGCCAAAAATCAGGCTGCCAGAGTGATTTTCATGGATTGTGTCAGCAAATGTTATTAGCAAATTGTGTAGTTAACCTGGTGTAAGACTTTTATTACTGCTGGGTATACTTACATATCAAAAAGCTTCTGATCCCCGCCCACTCTAAGCCTTCGGCAAAGAGAATCTGTAGTTGTTTTTTTTTAAGAGACCGTGTTTACAGCTAACTAGTATTGTTCCTAATCCTGTAAAGTCTATGTGGGAGAGAACCCCATCAGTTTCAGTCTTAATTAGTTTTGGCAATTAGTTCTCCTGGAAAGGACCATGAACAAGGTCCAGGAGGCTTCTCAGCACATTATTCCTCTTCAGAAATGAGCCTTCTTGTGGCTGTGTGAACCTTTGCAGGCATGAGGAAAAAAAAAAAAAAAAAAGCAGTGGAAGTCACTACAGATATTGCCAGTCTGACAGAAGAAGAAGTTGGGCTGTTGGGCTTCAGGACAGCATAGTGGGAAAGCTGTTAGGGTACAAAGGGGCAATCTGTGGCTATACAAAATTAGAACAAAAAAGCTGTGTGCTACATCAGAGGGTCCACAAGAGGAGACTAAATCCTTTCTTATTTAGAATTATGTTAGTAATTACTGATTTGGGGGAAAAGAGAAGGGAAAATGTATAGAATTTTGTCTCAGGAGATATCATTACATCATCATTTGTACTTCAGATTCTGTTAAATGATCAGATTTTATATAATTTGATTAATTAAAAAGAAAGGTTTGTACTACTGCATTGTAAATTATTTAAATCCCAAAGTAGCTTAAATTTCCCAGTTATCTATTAGACAGTCATCTTGGCCAGGGAAGACAAGAGGACAGATGAATTTCCTGAATTAGAAATGTAGGTACTGAACTCAGGACCTCAGTTTGTAGTGCATCCTTTGCAGAAACTGCTTGGCTTTTGCTCTGCTGTCTCTCCTTCTCTGGTAAATGAAGTTAGTCATGGGGCTTTCCTGTCTTCCCTTCATTAGCTGACAAATAACTATGTGAAGAGGCATATCCTAATATGATGGCAATCACAGTATATCTCCTCATATGGCTAAGATCTCTTAGAAATACACAAAATAAATGGTGAAGTCTGCCCTGGATTCAGAATAAGTGCAAAAGCATGATGTGGGGGCTGTTAAAAGGAGCTGAAATTATTATTTCCTTTTGTCTTTGTGCCGAGCACTGAGTTCAACAGCATTATTAATGCCATTATGCACCTTGAAATATTTTGTTCTGAAGCACTGGATATATTTTATTCCAGCTTGTCCAGTATAAATACATAGACAAATCCTCCTGGGATTTTATTTTTATTTTTTATTTTATTTTATTTGTGTGTGTGTGTGTGTGTTTGTTTTAACCAACCTACAGAATTTAGAGGGAAATCAAGCAGTATGACTCTGTTCAGATATTTTGCCTCTTGAGCTTGGTTGGTTTTCTTCCTTGGTATCCTGATTTGAAGGCACTTTAGTATAGAAGAAAGAATCTGTTATAGTATCTGATATGCACATGATGAAGGATGTGTCTTTCTAAACTGCTGTCTTCATAAAAGTCCTGTTGCTGGGAGGTTTGTATAATTTATTTGTGGTAATATTGGGAAGCTATGCTATTAAATTCTCACCAAATTCCCTGGAAATCAAGCTGGACTGCAGTGGATCTCTGTGCAGAAGTCACTGGCTCCATTACATCATGCACCTATGCAAATTCTTAAGCTCAAGTGTACAAGCAAACAGCCTATAGTCTGCCTGATTTCCATAGGATTCCTTCAGAGTTTTTCACAGTATAAACAATCCTTAAAGTTTTCAGGTGTTTTTAGCACTTCAGAAGGGATTCACATTTAAGTCACTCATAAACCATGTCATGACATAAAAATCTTAGTTTAGGGGTTAAAATTAATTCAATCATCTTAGCCCTGAAACAGGTCAGAGAGGAATTATTGCAGGGCCTAGCTATGGTAGACACGATAACTTTCTGAATGTGGAAGGAATACTTCAATCCCGTGGAGCAAGGGGAGAGGAGCCCCTGAAATTTGGTGCTGGTTGGACCGAGGCTTGTGTCAAGATCCTTACTTTTGAAGGACTGGCTGCCCTTCAAAATATATAGTAGGAAAAAAAAAATAGAATCATAGAATATCTGAGTTGGAAGGGACCCACAAGGATCATTGAGTCCAAGTCCTGGACCCCGAAAGGACCACTCAAAAAAAAATATCAGATCAGATCCATCATGATTTCCATGCACAGGTCAAGCAATGACCAAGAAGCTGCATGCAAAATAGAAAGGAGAGGTGAGAAGGGGATATTCCAGTGGAGGGCAACAAAGATGATATGGGGCCTGGAGCATCTTCCCTATGAAGAAAGACTGAGAGACCTCGGTCTGTTCAGCCTGGAGAAGAGAAGACTGAGAGGGGATCTCCTCAGTGTATATAAATATCTGAGGGGTGGGGGACAGAAGGATGTAGCCAATCTCTTTTCAGTGGTTTGTGGGGATAGAACAAGGGGCAATGGCTGCAAGTTAGAGCACAGGAAGTTCCGCACTGACATGCAAAAGAACTTCTTCACAGTGAGGGTGATGGAGCATTGGAAGAGGCTGCCTAGGGAGGTTGTGGAGTCTCTTTCTCTGAAGATATTCAAGGCCTGTCTGGTCGCCTACCTGGGCAGCCTGCTCTGTGGAACCTGCTTTGGCAGGGGGGTTGGACCCGATGATCTTTCAAGGTCCCTTCCAACCCCTACATTTCTGTGATTCTGTGATATTTAGAAATTATTCCCAGTTCTTCTCTCCATGGTGTTGCCCCAGGGTGTTTCCCAGTGGGAGAACACTTTGGATTTTCCAGAAGGCTTGAATAGGAAATGGTTAATATCATCATCACCAAGAACTGCAGTGTGTGTGGAATAAAAGCTAGGCATTCTGCCGATCAGCCACCAAGAACATGCTCTGTGTTAGACATTTAATCATATTACTGCTCCCAAAGCCATCGGAGCCAATTTAATCAAATTGTATCATGGACGTGGTGTTATTGTTTTTAATGCCTATTAGGAAAATAAAAGTTAACACTTATTAAATGAGGATCCTCTTGCACTTTGATTGCTTTGCTAATTTCTTGCTGATAATCCCTTGTTTTGTCTTCAGATAGAAGGGTGGATTTTTGTCAAGTTTCTCAGCAAAGGTCGGCATGCTGCAGGGTCTCTGACATCAGCTGCACGTAGGAAATGAAAAATAAAAATAGAACCTTGTTCTTCTCTTGCTTGTACCAATACCAAGTCAGAACAAGTACAATAAAGTCAATGGAGTTATTTCAGTGTAAAATGAATGGATGTCAGTGTGACTGAGAGAAGAAGAGGGATGTCCATCCATTTTTTTCTGGCAATAACTATATTATCACCCTGTTGCAAGAAGGTGTGCAGAGCATAACAGAGAGACAGACAAACAAACAAAATATGATGGAGTTGAATTTCAAAGGTGGAACATTTATCTGCTAAAAATCACCCAGTAGCTTTCAGGAGAAAAAATGGGTTTTGACAGGATGGTGATGGCAGGGAGTGGTACTATATATCTCAAGAAATTGGGGACTAAGCTTATCCGAGGAAAAAAAGAAAAAAAAAGTTTTGCATTTTGTTTGAGGCATAGGTGACTGGAACCAATTCCTGTTATTCGTCTGCATCAAGGTGTGATGGATCTCTGAAGGTTTGTTAAGTATATGAGCTGAAATCATGAAGTTTATATGTTGGGCATCCTAAGGCACTCATGGGAAAATTATCATACTTCTTCAGTCATGCTTAACGACAAAGGAAAGAAAGATGATCCAAATATTAATTAATCATCACAGGAGATCAAGATGAAGTACTTTCCTTCCCAGTATCAATTGGCTAAATGAATGAGGCAGATCCTGTGCTTTTCTGGATGCATCAGTTAAAGGCCACTACTGAGACAGGGAACCTGTTCTGATGAGCCATTGCTTTCCTTCATTAAGGCAGATTCTCTGTTGTTAAATAAAATGCTTTGGAAACAGCATGAACAAGATATACTGCACTTTCAGTGTTTACCATTACAGGAGTAGCAACAGCAGTGATATTTGAAGGCATAGTATTTTTCCTCCTTTCTTCCTGAATCTAATTTAAAGTTGAAAGAAGGTTTCTGGAATAGTAACAGAGCAACAGTAACTGCTGGTTCTATTCAGCTTACACCCAAATAAAATGGTTCATTTCAGCTAAGTACAATATCATGCAATGCTGGTTAGTTTAAATGCTTTGTTTAGAGGGTTGTTTTTTGCTTAAAAAAAATTATACAGATACTGCTGAATGAGCAGTTAGGAAACACATGTTTCCGAACTGCAGTTACAAGTATTATAAAATATGATTGATACCATATGCTTTCATTCTTTTCTTTTCTGTTTTTTTTTTTTTTTTTTTTTTTTTTTTAATGCAAATTAAATTTTGAAAAAGCTTTTATGCCATTTTTATATTTTAAAATTAGTAATAATAAATTAAAAATGGTCTGAGCCATGTGGTACCAGAGGTTATGGCTCTGCTCTGCCACTAAATAGACCCAGGTTGTATTTGGGGTGGAACATTTGACTCCCTGGGGCTGGAGGCTGCTGTATCAGCCAGCTGGTGGCCAAGTATTTGAGCCAACTCAACCAATTAGTTGAGTCCTCCCATCCGGTGGCTGGACTTGTTCAGTGTATGTCTTGCACATTTATTTATTTATTCATTTATTTATTTATTTATTTATTTATTTATTTATTTATTTTGTAGCTGAGATGTGAATCAGGACAATTCTAATTTATATGTGGCAGTTCTGCCAGGATAGCCAGAGGACCTATGCAAGGCATGGTTTACTAGGAAAACACTCTGCAAACATACCATGGAGCCACAAAATAGTTGTGTGGTTGGTCCCCTTGATAAGCGGGAGTAGTGGAGATGATCAGGTTACTTTGGGGCAACCCTTGGAAGGAAAAATCCGTGGCAGTCCAAAAAAAAAAAAAAAAAAGGTCAAATGGAGTTTTAAAGGGGTTATAAACTAGAGATAGGCAGACAAATGAAAGTTGGTTTTTGAAGAAGAAGAAGACAACTGATAGAACTAGTGAGAACACTGAATCCAGGACAGATATGGTCAATATTTTTAATGCTTTGCTATTCAAGCTCTTTGGGTATGTCTTCAGAGACAGCTTCATCTAATTGTAAGAAATTCTTGCATTCACCTCCATGAGCTCCAAGTCTCATCTAAGAGCTCTGCTGACACTGAACCAAACACAAGAGAGATGTGGAACTCACAGCACCACTGTAAACAAAGGGTACAGCTTCATCTCAGTTATACAGAAAATCCTTCACTGGGGTCCCCAGTTCCAAGTGAAAAACTCGGCAGCTACGTAATACAAAATACTGCTTGTATATACTTTTTTTTTTCCCGCTAACTTGAATTTGTTAAAAAAAGATGTCACAGCTTAACTCTGTCCTGCCAGGCTTTTTGCCAATGCAGATATTGTCTATTCGTGCCACTCTTTCTTTAAGCCAGATCAGATATTGTCTGTCTAGACACAGCCAGTGTAAATCTGGCATAAACTCCATGTTGCGTGTCCTGGGTAGCTTGACAGAGATTGGGCTGTGTGTATCTGCCCAATCTGAATTAAGCTGTTACTGCTGAATGATCAGTTAACTCAGAA
This sequence comes from Aythya ferina, assembly GCF_964211825.1. NCBI lineage: Eukaryota > Metazoa > Chordata > Aves > Anseriformes > Anatidae > Aythya > Aythya ferina. Next base: position 5,556,914 of record NC_140307.1, read on the forward strand.
ACATGCTACTAATGACAGGAGGATGATGGTCAGCCTTTGAAATGAGCAGAAACTTGGCCTCCCTTTCCCCTGTCAAAATCTAATATTAATAGGGGAAACTCTCTTAAAAGCCAATGGTATAAGTACAAATGCAAATCTTATCTTTGCCTTGTTATTTTAATATTTCATTTCCTTCTTTCCATATGAATTCAGCAACTCTATTATTGCCAACTGTCAGAGGCATGTGGGAAAGAGGAGGTGGTGGGAATAAAATAGTTATATTTATTAGATCAGCGGGAACCAGCATGGAAATGGACCCCTTTCTTCAGCATCGCCAGAATAACACTGCATCCTGCTGTGTTACCTTTGGTCCATTCATGTCAGGCAGGCAATCCCAGGTTAAGGAACACACACACACAGAAAAAGGTGATATACAGAGGGTTGGGAATTAAAAGCATTTCACATCTATTTTACTTGACCTATAATTCCCTATCATTATTACCATTATTTTCTGATTCATAATAAATGCTGTGAAAAAACATAATCCTTTTGAAAAGTTTCTATCTCTTAAATGTTTTTATACCACAGCATTGAAATAAGCTACATTATGCTAAATGTTACTTATATGCTATTTAGTTTGAATATCATTGTTTCTGGCTATGGGCTGCTCTCACTGTTAGCCCATGGTCTTTTCTCCATGTGATGTTGCAGTGTCATCTTGTTCTGAGAGTGTCTAATATTGCTAGAGCAATAAAACACAAAGCAAATGTATGATGTTGGGAAAAATACCCAGGAGCATCCCAGGGATGCTGTCTTCCAGAAGCATTATTCTGTTACAGAGGGGGAGATGTGGAGGGGGTCCACACAAGAGGCTGTGCAAGAGGAACGTTCCTGTTCTTGTGGGCAGCGAAAGGAAGAGCTGTGTCTCACTGGAAACCTTGCCTCATCCTCCCTCCACCCCATTCCTCCACCCCCTCATTTCTCTTCATAAGCTCCTCGCCTCTGTTTATGTTTTAGGTGACAAGACACAAACCAGAAATGGGAACGGGAGTGAACGAGGCTGTGTGCGGGGTTGTGCTGGAAGCGGCAGGCTGTGATTCCAGCACATGCATTTGGCATTTGGCAATATACCGCCTCTTCAGCCTATGCTCCGTGCAGATTCCAAGGGGATGATTCATCCTGACAAGGGAGCCCATGGCTCCTTTAATGCCAAGCATTTACTCTGCAAAACGTGAGAGACAAGAGGAAAGGTCTATTTCTTTCTGATTTTTGTGAAGAACTCCCTCCTCCTTCCCACCCCCCACCCCATCCTGCATAGTTTAGACAGAGACTTTCCTATGAGAAACTTTGTGTTCATGACATAATTCCATGGTTTTCAACCCAACTTCTTCTGCATTTTCCCCTCTCCCTCTCTTCTCACAATTCACAAGCTGTGTGAGATTACCAGTACAATTAAAGCCACGGGAAGAGGAAAAAACTGGGTATTAGGCCTTGATAACCCTGTCAGGGTCATTTGCCAATAGGGAATGGGGGTCAGTCACAAATTCCAATTTTAGTGTCTGTGACAAGCAGTAATAATCAAAGGAACACAGGAAAGCAGATACGTGATCTGAAATCATCTATAACCAGAAGTGTTTATCTAGAAATGCTACTCTCTGGCCAGATGTCTATCTCCTCCTTTTTGCATATATTTCTCTTTTGGAGAATGGTCCTTATCTAACATCTAACTTCTTTTACAGTCCTAGTTTGGAAAGGTCTCACTGGTCACACGTACCTTTGGGTAGAAAGGAAGGCTGCTGATTACATATTTTTCTTAACTGGCGAGCGGCTCTTGGAGAACAATGCACGATATAATTATAGAGTTGCTTTCAAAGATGAAGATAAATTAAGCTGTTGCAGCCATGGGGGTAAATATTGAAAGGTTCATTGCCCACTGAGTGGAGAAAGATATCATTTTGTGATCAAAAGGAAAACCAACAGAAAGATGATAGGGATGAGTCTTGTGCATACTTGTTCATTGGGTTTTAGAAAGGTTGGATGAAATACACTTCTGCTTTTGATAAAACCCTACCTTGAAAGTGGAGATGAGGATATAAAATCAGATTCTGGGAGATATGGAAGCTAGCATGAATATGTGATTCAGGTCTACCTTTTTTTTTTTTTTTTTTTTTTTTTAATGCAGTTTTATTTTTAGAAGCAATCAAAACTCTTCTGAGAAATCCTTCACATTCGAGAATTCAGGCCAGAACTGCAAGTTGATTCAAGCTCCCTATAGGTAACAGGGATTTCTCTGCTGATGACACCTCAACACATAAAATTTCTGGATCTCTTTTCTGGCCAGAAGTAACACCAGACTGAGACAGCAGCTGAGAAAAAAATCTCTGAGGTTTGGCTCATAGGAACATATGGGGATGGTTAACTTTTAACAAAGGCTTCTGTGGATTTACCCTAAGTGGGGTTAGTCCTGAGCTTTGTAGCTCTACAGTACAGATCTACAGCTCCAAGGTTGTTTTATAACCTGGGGTTTACATTCTGGTCTATGTCTATATATGATAAGGAGCTGAAAACCTGAAGACAGAGGTCTGAATGAACTCTAGGTCTTTCTTTTGAATAATTTGTGCTGCAAATATATTGAAATTAATTGTATTTTCTTCTTCTGCCTGTATGGAATTTCCCCTTACTCTCACTGGCCATTATTAGGAAGTGCACATTCAAGCAATAATTTATAGTCAACAGCTAAACAAAAATAGGCTTAGGAAAAAAGAAAACAACACTTTTTATTTTTTATTTTTATTTTTTTCCTGGATATTTGGTCTTTCCCTCTAACCCATCCACCGTGCTTAACTTAGAACAGTTTTCAACATAGGGTAAGTCCTAAGTTTAGGGCTAGCCATTTACTACTATTTACTTACTTGTCCTTAGTCTCCCCATCGTTAAAAAAAAAGCAGTGATAAATGCTGATGGGCGAGGTGCAGTGATATACCAAATAAAGATCTGGTGCTGCACACAGAGAAGAATCCTTTAGCTAAAAACAAGAAGGAGAAAAATTTCTTTTTAAGGTTTTGTTTACTTCTGGTCAGATGAGTGGAAAGAAATTAGGACATACACACTCATCTCATCATTAACTTGAGAATATGTGGCAGCACTGGGCAAAGGTGCTGGGCTGCAGCAAAATAAATAATCAGAATTACAAAGTCTTGGGCCCGAGCAGCCTGCTTGGATGAATCAACTGTGTCTGTCTATAGGTGGAGAGCAGTGCCACTTGGGCTTTTATTATATTCTGTATTTCCAGTGATGGGTAAGCTCATCCTTTCCCTACAGGTTAATGACACTGTAAGCAAGAATAGCAGAGGAGTGGCCAACATAGCAAAAGTCAAAATGCTGGTCCAAGTGAACTGCTCTTAAAAAGACTGAAACTCTGAGTTAAATCACAGGCCCACCACAGCACTCTGTGAAGGGGATTTACATACAAAAGTAATGCATACAGCTCATGGGGAGGAAGAGAGAAACTTTGGTCAGGTGGGCCAAACACAGAATCCAGCCTCCTCCTCCTGGTGTGTGACTACAGGTAAAATTCAGGCATCTGAGGGAAGACTAGTAGATGTTTGGGCAACAAAGGAAAAACAGTAAGTCAAAGTCCTTGCCATAGGACATTCGGGCCATTCTGATAGCTATAACGTTGGATTCATAAAAAATACCATGGGACTTTCCAAAGTTACTAAGAACTTAGTAAAACCCAGATGGCAAGATTTTTTTTTTTTTTTTTTTTTTTTTTTTTTTTTTTGACCTCTGTTTGCCAGCACTCTGTGGGAGCGTGCAAAGTTATATGACCCTTAGCTTTACCTCACACAGTCCCACCATAACTCATTTTTGTGGGGCTCTGACCTATGATGGCATGCTGGCCTTGAAGCCACAGTGTGAAGAAGTGTGCCCAGGCTTGGAAGTCTATCAAAGTATATCCAGCCCTCTATTGTCTGGGCACAGGTCTGCAGTTCTCACAGATGGCAGTGTTTATCACTCTGCCTTTGGCACCTGAAAAAGCAGCACAGCAGGTACCATCACAGTTTGCTTGTAAGCTGATAGTTCTACCAAGTATTTTAAACAGCAACCATATTTTTGTTAAATCTAAGGTCCGTCAATAGCAACATACTTTATGAAACCATTTCCATCATAATATAACATTTGTGTTTTCTGTTTCATGGAAAGCAATATATTTATTGCATGCATTTGTGGTTTTTCACAGTGTTTTGGCCAGGGTCTCAGCTGGAAATGATTGGCATTGTTTCATGGACTTCATCAGAGCTTTGATGACTTACAGAAATTCTGGCCTCTTATATGTTGATTCAACACTAGTCTGTTTAATAAATGCCCACTCACATACTTATTTATCCCCAGAACAAGAAAGACAACAGTCAGCAGATGAGCAAGTTTCTTTATCATCAGTATTTTTCAGGAGACTTCTGTATTTCTGGATACAAATATGTCCCACCATGACTGAATGTAGCTGGATGGGAGCCTTTCTGGTCAGAAAAACAGACACAGATCCCAAGTGATCAACTGAAAGGCCCAGGGCATAAGCTGAAGCATGGCACCACGTGTGCCATTTTGAAAAGCCATGACAGATTCATGCTGAGGTTAATGTGCCATTCATTATAATTAAAGAATTCCTATTTATGTGTCTTACTTTGATGCTGGCTTTTAGTCATTAACGCTGTGGGTGACAGAAGTTTGCTGCAGTCTCAGTGCCTTCAGCTGGTAAATCTCCATTGAAAGAGAAGCTGAAAAGCTGTTTGGATGGGGCCAAGTATGATTCAGTAATGCTGAGGACGATCTGACATTGCTTTTGTAGGATATGTTGAAACACTCCAGAACAGCAAAGCTCAGGACCAAGCCTGGTTAGGTAAATCCATATAAACTTTCTCTATATTTACAGGCTCTGGAAAATGCCCAGACAGCTTGAACTATAGGCAAAAAAGAAAAAACAAAACAAAAAAAAAACAACTCATATTTGTCTGTGTGCCCTCAGTTATAAATGATGAATGAAGGAAATTCAGCCACACACTTCTTTCGTATTCTTGCCTTTCCAGCAAAGAATAAAAAAAATAAAAATATATTGCTATACTGTAAAAGATGCACCTTAGGCTGACACTGTGCCCAGACAGAAAAGGCCTGTTTTTAGAGCTGCTGAGCACCTACCAGTGATACCTGTAGCTTGAGATGCTTGGGTTGATCTTTATCCAAGAAATGAGAGCTGCTTTTTTATCTGGATCCTTGGGACATTCTGTCCATGCTTCATCTGCAACCTACTGATGAAGTGGGAGAAAAAAGGAGTTGCAAGGCTATGTCCTGCTGAGTCAGTAAGAAAATCATTACAACAGGTAAATCATCACCTGTAAGCTCATACACAGAGTCTGTCTGAGTATAGGATTTGAACGTGTAGACTAGGCCCTAACAAATCATATATGTTTTTTTCTTTGAAGTGTGCTTCCATCCCAATTTCTAACTGCTGCTTTTTTTTTCAACTGTTGCCCAGCAAGTCCCTGCCCAGCTACTGTCTGGTTTTATTTGAGGAGTTAATGTCTGTGTTGAGGGATCTCCTTGGAAATCACCAGGATGCTAAAGATAGCCAATAGCATGTAAATCAAGCCTAAAGAAAATGTACTTCTTCTCGCTAGTAAGGAGATGACCCAGTGAGAAGACGGATCACCCAGCCCTGTATTTGTCTCTGAATTCAGAGACTACAAAAGCCATTTGTCCACCAGAAGGATGAAGATGGCAGTCTGCAGACCGATAGTGCTTAAAGACAGCAGTTTCACTGTTTGACATGTTTGGCCAAGGTAAGATTTATATCCTCAGTCAGTGGGAATCTGAATCAAGTGCAGCTGCATCTTTCTTGCTGGTTTTCTTTTCCAGCATGAGGGCTGGGAGGAGTGAGAGGGAGCAAATGGACACAGGTTTCCGTGAAAATTAGGACAGTGCTAGTAAAAAATTCCTCAGAAGCAAGACCAGTACAACTGAAAAGCTGTTGCTGTGTTGAAGAAGGCCTAGTTTCACTAAGCAGCTGGGGAGCAGAGAAAGATATGAAGTCTCAGAGGAATACACTAAAACACATAAGTAATTCTGGTTACCTTTCAACCTCAGGGCAGCTGCTGCCCTGACCTGACTCTCGTGCTGGGACTGTGACTGAATTGCCTGACACAAACATGCATGCAGTAAGTGATATTTATGTGAATGTGAAGGTCCCCTCATGTGCATGCCTGTTCTCACTTTTAAACAGCCACTTGATCAGATCATTAAGGAAGGACAGAGCTGAAAAACAGAGGCCTTATCAGCTTCAGTTTGGTCTTTGTGCAAGTGGATTTGCTTCTTTATCCAGGGCCAAACTAAAGCAACACAGAATACAAAGTACAGGGCTTATGTGGATGCTATTTTTCCCCAGCATAACATGAAATGGGAACACTGCCATTATAAAGACCAATGGACTGCTTGGAGTCTGAAGCCTTACTGCTAAGTAACTCACATTTGTGGTGTGGTGTGCTTATGTACAGATGGTGAGAGAGAACTCAGACTTGATCTACCACAGCTTCTCCTTACATAGACACTAGAGAGTAAACATTTTCTACCTTCTTTTGCTGCTTTGAGACCTCTCGACAAAAAGGAATAAACTAAAATGAACAGCTTTTGGTAATAAACACATAGCTGAGATTAGGGTTTTCTTACTAGCAGATGTGGAAGTTTTCACAGGTCCAAGGAAGACTGATCAAAGGAATGGAAGAACCCTACTAAATATTTACAAATCATGAAGTGTAGTGGACAGCAAGATATGCTTGACCTAGTTTTATACTTTTGCCTAAGCAACTGTTCTTGCTACAATTCAAGGCAGGATCCTCGTCTAGACTGACGTTTGGTTTGCTTCAGTGTGGCCATCCTTATAATAATGCTGTTCCTGTCTGTCATTAAAAAACATGCACATATGCTCTTTGCTAAGTGCTACTCAGGGACAAGTGATTCCTTTCTATTCATGCAAGGCGGTGAGCTTGTTCTTGTTCCAGCTCCCAGCACATAAGGAAGGGCAAGCCCTTCCCTACCCATCCCTTGCTCCCACAGCTGCTTCTGTGGGTGGGAGAGGCAAACCACAGCTCCCTCTGGAAAACAGCCCTGGAAACTCCCTGAACTGAAACTTTGCTTCCCTTCCCTGGCAACAAATTACTCATGTACAGCCAAATCCCACACTTACCATTATAGGGATTCGGTATTTCATAAAGGAAAAAAAAAAAAAAGAGAGAGAGAGAGAGAGAGAGAGACGGATTTCAAAAACTGCATCAGGACGACCTCTAGGCGTGATTTTGATAGTTTTGGTAATGTTTATAAAATGGTAACAATACAAGGATAAGAAGAGGAATTTCCTAATTTTCTCTTGTTTTTAATCCTAAACACAGCTCCAAACAATCTACACTGTGATGTCATTGTGGTACCCCAGCAAATGTCTGTGATGTCTCATGGCATGAAGGTTTCAGGCTTCAAGTAAGGGAATTTGTAAGCAAGATCACTCATGCCATCAGGGTGCAGAATCCTATTTTCCCTTAAAGAATCCTTATTGTGACACCAAAGCAAAGAGAGACATAGGAAGAACTTCTTCACTGAAAGTGTTGTGAGGCACTGGAACAGGCTGCCCAGGGAAGTGGTGGAGTCACCATCCTTGGAAGTCTTCAAAAGACGTTTAGATGTAGAGCTTAGGGATATGGTTTAGTGGAGGGCTGTTAGCGTTAGGTTGGAGGTTGGACTCGATGACCTTGAGGTCTCTTCCAACCTAGAAAATTCTGTGATTCTGTGATTCTGTGATAGCAAAGGTAGGTGTGCAAATTAATTATTTCTCTAGGGGTTTTTCTTTTTAAAGACTTTTTGTCACCAGATATTAAAAGTTCTTTCAGAGGTGTTCAGGAGAGAACACTTGAAGCTCCAAGAGCTTCAAGGGGCTCTGAGGTATTTGTTTATAGAACGATTTGGAGCAATGCACAGGCATGTAAAATCAGTGAAATATTGGATGTTGCACCATTATTTCATTCACTTTTGGGTGCAGAGTAATAAGGACTTCAGACACAAATACAGTGATATCAATGAAAATTGAAAGAATGAGAAATCAAAGAGGATTTTAAAGTGCAAATCTGCAGCCATTGAATCATTAAAGGGATAAAAATGTGGAAAAAAAGAGAGAAGTTTATGAACTCCGTGTTTAACGGAAGCAGGCTGGGAAAGAGTTTAGCTGTCCTTCTAGAAAACAAAAATTAATTTGCTTTGGCCAAATTAAAATTAATTAAAATTATGCAATGTTGCCCTTGTGTTAATTTTAACGGTGAGGTTGTTGTGATTTAAGGCTACAATTAGTTCTAGTGTTTGAAAGAGAAGCACTGTAATCGAGACAGGACATTTTAATAATCCTGGTTATAAACATTTAATACATCATCTTTAGGGACTCACAAACACATTGTAATTAACTTTTACAACTGAAATAAATCAGATTGCATTAGCATATTGCAAAGGAAAAAATCATTTGCATGATTGAAAACAGCTTCGGAAAATTATGTATAACAGGCTTCATGTAAACATCAATGCAGGCTAGTCTCAAACTTTTGCAAAGATTTTTTTTAAGGTTATTTTTAGAACAGTTACAAAAGCACTCCCATTTCTTTTCCCCCTGTTAAACCTCTCCCTGTATCAGGAATGTCACTCATTCTACCTTGTATGTACTTTTTCATACCAGTAATAAATGTGTACATGACCAAGGTCAACGAATAGCATAAAACACAAGATTAAGGTCCTGATCCTGCAAGTACTTAAGATATGTGAGTAACTTTGCTCATGTAAAAGCTCCATTGACTGCACCATGTCTGCTGATATGAATAAAGTTCTGCCTAAGTGTCTTCAGGGTTATGGTACTAATCATTCATCTTCACTCTCAACCAAAGAAGTCACAAACAAAATATACTGAAAAACTCTAAACAGGATCTGAACTGCAAAATCACCAAAAGAAACTGATAAAATATGAAAACAACCAAAGGCCAAGTAGGAAACTTGTTTTAGTTTATTTCATTTATCGCAGTCAAAAAGGAAATGGCTGACCTTCTGACCAGACATCTAGATCCACCTGCTTCCAGGGAGCTTTGATTCAGATTTGGGCTGTGATCATGTGAAAGTTTGTTCTTATAGTCATTATTCTAACCCTGAGAGTTAATGTGGACAAAACCTGCATTCCTATTAGCTTAGAAATTCCAACACCACCATTAAAAATTTGGGGAAGTTCTGTATGGGATTTCCTGGACTGAGATCTCTGTTGATAATATAAAATCAAAGTACCTTATTAATACACACACACACACACACACACACACACAAATATTAGAAAAAAAAAAAAAAGAAAAAAAAAAACAACACGTATTTTACATAGGTCTATAAAGTTGAACCCCCATTGGATGAATTTTAATCTTCTTTAAGAGTAGTCTGATATTTGATCTAAGCCTGTGATGAGTAGTTAAGATACACAAATGACAATCACCTCTGAGCTATCCAACTCAAGTGATATTGGTGTAAAAATGGGTGTTGGTCATTCTAACACAAACCCACAAAGGAAGACTAGAGGAAGAGAAGAGATGGGGAATGGACAAATTCAGTGGAAAAAGAAGATTCCAACTAGATTGAAAAAGAAGAGGCCATAGATGAAGGAAGTTTCAGATGAGACAGTATGGTAAAGAGGAACCTGTGAGAAAAGTTGCTGATTAAGTACTAAAAAAATAAAGGAGAGTTTAAAAAATTGGACAAGGAAACAGAGGGGTCTCAGGTTCTGAAGTATATAGAAAGGTTTGCACAGACAACTTCTGAGGGATTGTCTGCTGATAATCCCCGCACCATTTGTAGTTCTGTACAGGATAAAAATTAGGTTTGCCTTTCATCAAGCGAGGTCTGAATTTCATTCCCATTGGCTGAAGTGCTTTGTCATCTAACACTTTGCTCACTCTGCTTTTTCTGCTTTTCAGTTTTTTATTTTTTTTTCTTTTTTTTTTTTTTTTTCTTTTTTTTTTCCCATGTGGAACTATGCATTTGTGGAGCTACTTGAAGAATGAAGACAGGAAAAGAGATGAACCAAATTCTTTTTTTTTTTTTTTTTTTAAATTTTATTTTACTTTATTTTTGCCCCAAAGATGAAGGGGAGAAAGCTTTTTCTCCTGAGGCCACAGTGTATTGATTCAAAGGAGCAGTAAGTTAATTAACAGGAGTAGTGAAGCCTCCTGCATAATTAACAAGACATTTACCTAAAATCAATAATCTAATTGCCACACCTACCATACATGGGGGACAGTGTTTATCCTATTGAGAAAGACTCATTTATATCTGTGTGTTAACATGGTGATTCGTGGTTTGTTTAAGAGCCTAACCTGATCTGTAAAGTGATAATTTATTGAACGATCAATTAAACTTTTTAACCTTGCAAATATAAACAGGTAATGAATAGCCAAAAACCTATTTCCATATGAAAGTTCACACATTGCAGAGATTTTCATGTAGTTCAGATTATTTTTCATCAGTCCATTCTGGGACTTAGCAGAGAAAAATGAGGAAATATTTCTCTTTGAGAGGCATTCAGCAGCCTTCCTGGATTTTGGTCCTGCATTTATATTCTTTAATTTCAGGCTAGCATTGAAGTGCTCTGCCAGCCCACTTCTCCATGATAGTTGAAAAGCAGGGCCTTTTTTTTTTCCATTTTTTGTTTTCTGGGCAAAACAAATTGTGTCAGGAAGGAAACATGACCTCCAAACCACCTGGAGACCTGAAGCTGGCCAGAAATATGATGAACCAAAACAACCACAGTATTGCTCTAATTTCACTGAAGGAAGAGTCCACCAGACCAGAACACTGTATCTGCACCATTGTGGTTAGTTTTTTTCTTTTTTCTTTTTTCTTTTTTCTTTTTTCTTTTTTCTTTTTTCTTTTTTCTTTTTTCTTTTTGTTTCTGTGATAAGGAGAAGGAAGAGAGGAAAGTGAGAGTAAGAGGATGAGAGGTTTATGCTATCAGAACATTGCTTTGCTTTGAGAATGACAGCTGGCATCCCTATCAGAAAGGTTGGGTCCACTGAAAGCTGCTAAAATCTGGAGCCTGAAATTGTTTAGACTCCTTTAAAAAGCCCTGTCTTTCATCTTGCAAGTGTAAAATTGGACTTGAAGATATCCCAAGAACTAATTTTCTCCTGAGTTTTCAAGTATATGTCCCAGCTTGTGTTAAAATGGCATGGGGCCCAGCACGGAGGTGTCAGATTGTTTTAAATGATATCTTTCATTTTGGCATGTTGATGTTTTCTAGTCTCACCCAGAATTTTGATGGTGTGGAGAAACAGAAGACAAAATAAAAAATTAATGCAATGGTTTTCAAACCTTGTCTCCAGAAAGCTGGGCCACACAGCAATCCTTTTTTTTTTTTTTTTTTTTTTTTTTTTTTTTTTTTTCCAGAGAGGGATTCTGGATTTGGTTTGAGGCAATGGGATTTTGACACTGTCTTGCAAGAGACAAAAGAGCTCTTTTGTCTATGCTAGGAAGTCACTGGGATAATTCAAGCCACTAGTAAAATAAGTGATTGAAAATCCATAGCACCTAATAACATTTGCTAAAGAGTGTCTGAGAGAATATAAATTGAATAAATATATCTTTGAGTTCTTGGAACCTTTTGGCTTTAATAGGCACTGTGGTGGAAGAGAGATTTGAAGCTGTCAGTCACCCTGAGCTTTCTGATCCTTAGGTGCACCTTAAAGCCATAGACCATGGCTTAGGAGAAGTCTTGGAGGAACAACATTCAAAATCCAAGGTCATGTGTGAAAGAATGAATAGATCTAACTAAACTAAAATGCCTTAACTTCCCTACTGGTAGCCAGGGTTTGGTAGTGAATTTTTTATTATTATTATTTAATGCATTTCAATAAAATTAGGGCTATCAGGGTCAATGAAATTTGTCACAGGAGTGAGGAGGGCAACTTACCTATACATACAGCAAACAGGGACAAAACTACTGTGTGCACTGTATTCAGCATCCCATTCTATCTTTTCACGTTTTATTAAATATTCAGGCTTTCTCAAGGAACATTAAAAAAATGACTATAGCCCCTATAATTCCTATGGCAGCGTTTGGAGTATTATGCAAGCTGATGTCCTGCTATCTCCGGAGAAAAAGTTCTATGCACTTCTTTACCTCCCCATCACAGTTTTATAGATCTTCCTCTGTAAAAGAAGTGCAGGGAGAGAAATTTGCTTCCCTTCTGGTCCTGTCACCATTGGTATGTGCTAGTTAAGCAAATGAGGAAAAACTTGACCCACCCCAAATTCTTCCCAGCTGCCTGCAGACTGTCCCAGGCACTGCTGTGCCGTGCAAACTGATCCTGCCTCAGATTTCATCCTTCATATATGGATGGCACTTAAAGCTGGGACTATAAAACAAGCTTTTACACATCTGCTCCAATATCTAGCTTTTAACCCTTCACCCAATCCTCTCCATCATCTTCTTCCAACCCTCATTCAATTTTGCTGGCAGTTTTGACTTTTCAGTCTGGCAATGCCCCACCACTAACGTCTTACCTGACTTTAATGCCTTGTTTGTTAAAAAAAATAATTTTGGGATTAGGTGAGAAAAAAAAAATGAGGGTTGGATGACTTATATACACATAAAAATCATTTTCTGTATTATTAGGCTTGATATCTAAACTTCAATTACAATGAAATGTGAAATATAATGTTCTTAAAATTGATTTTCTTTTTTTTTTTTTTCCAGTTAGATGGTGTCTGTCTCAAAAAGTCCCCACATAGTTTGGATAAATTTTTCAGTACTTTTTACACCTTTAATTCCTTCTGCGTTACTTTCAAATCCATGTAACTTCAGTTGTATGAGTTTAGGTATTTAAACATTTGGGAAATCTTTTTATTTATTTATTTATTTATTTTTAAAGGACATTAACTTTTTGTTTCTTTTTCATTGACTTTTCTAGTGTGGCTACTTTAATTCACTGCTGCCAGTGGGTTTGTTTTTTGCCTGTTTTTTATGCTGTACACTAAACAGAAAGTTCCTATGATCTGTGGCCCATCTGTTCACTCAGTTGGCTTGCAGCTGAGTGAGTGTCTTTGGTAAAAAGTGACACCTTGGAATATCAGTAGAAATAAATGATATGGGTAGCAATGATACAGCAATAGAAGAATATGGTCATGGTGAATGGCAAAAGCATAAGACCACAGTTCAGGGTATTTTTTATGATAGCTCAGCCTCAGAGGCTGTGTGATTCCAGACTTTTTTTCAACCACATTTTCTGCAGTATTTAAGGATTTTTAATCCTTCAGTTTGATGTAGTCCCAAAAAAGTATTTGGTGGAAACAAGCAACTGAACAAGCAAACATCTGAATACATTATAAAGCTTGTTATTATTTTCCTTAATCTTGAATTACCTCAATGTCCTCATACATATGTTTGGAGATAGCAGTACTATTTATGTTTTGGGGTTGTATTTGGTGTCATCAAGACGTAGTGAATTTTTAGTGGTATAGTGATTAATCATCTTATCCAGCCTTTAGTCTGTGAATTGCATCAGGGCTGAGATTCACCCTTGTTTTCAGTGTGAGGTTTACCCAAGTTTGGTAAATTCACATCATAAAGGATGTGGCACTGAAAAGCCCTGAAAAGGGCTTGATATTGATATGCCATGATTTCAATGTTCCTGCATGAACCCTGCAAGAGAACCCTGCATGGAAAATCTCTGGATTTTCTTATCTGGGGGCTCAGAGGGGCTCCTGCATAAGTGTCATGTAATTATGTGTAATTATATCCCCCCTCATATTATCAGTGATATATGCTCTTAATGATCTACACATTAGTGTTTCCTCTTAGCCCCCTCATATGTTTATGCCATGTTTTATCTTTAGCCCCTTATGGATTCCTTTCCCCCTCCCACCCTGCTGCCTTTGCCCCACTGACCCCATGACAAGAACGGTACTGGGTTAGTTGGACTTTGTACATACACCAAAAAAAAAAAAAAAATCCCAGCTAATGTTTTCAAATTAGCACAGCTCCAACTCTGGAGATTCTCATTAGTTGTTGGCTGAGATTTATCAGCTCTCATTTGCCTAATATGGAGCCTAACTTTAGGCGCCTGGCCCTTTCGGTGGGGGGTAAGAGAGAATAGGAAGGGGTCTTTTGTCATTGCCATGTGGGCTCACTAATTTGCTCTGCCTAATAAAATTACAAATGAACACAGCTTTGCTCATGTTGCCTTTATAGGTTATAATAACCTTGGTACCCCATAACCTCCCGCTAGCTGAATTAATCAGATCATATTAATATTTCTTCTTACTTTCTTTTAACTGGTTCTTCTCTTAATTAAAGGGGCCAAAGATGTAAACAGGGTAGGTGACTAGAAACATGGCGTCAGGTTATAAACAAGGCTCATTAAAAAGATGGATGTGCCAGCAGACTGCGAAAATTGCTTACTCCGCAAGTGTACATTTTGTAATTTCCTGACGACTAAAAGGACTAATACCAGATCCTGCTTTGCTTCCCTAGCCCCCACCCTTTTCTTTTTAAAGCATGTATAAAAGATGATAATTTTTGTAAGCTGGGGGAACACAGAGAAGTTCATTCATCAGCTGGGATAAAGACCATTTGTATTATAAGTCTTTTTGCCCTTTCGAAAGATCAGGATGCAAAATGGGATGTTATTACAACAACAATAAGTGAAAGAAATCAATCAGAAAACTGAAGATTTTGGAAGGGATGGGTAAAAATAGCAACAAAACAGGTTTATTATTAATATTGTCTACTTTTTATTATAATTGATATTAAAACTTTATTCAGTAGTAGTGAATTTCCAGAGCTGAAATCAAAAGTGTTTCTGTGCACAGCTTGGAGTCAGCAGGATCTGCGCTAATAGAGACAAGTGGTGTGTGCTGTCCATGCTTTCGGCACCCTCCCCAAACACACACATGCTTCTGCTGTCATCCAGACAAAACTTATCTCTTGTACCTGTTAGGTTTGGTGGGAGAGTCTACCAACTGATTTTTGTAAAGTTATGTCTGAACTTCATATGAAAAGAATAGCTAGTTATCTTACATAAATAATTTATGTTTTCACTCATTAGTAACTTCAGTCCCTTTAATATTGAAACTTGGCCTTGTGATATTAAATTCAGCTGCAGTACAATAGCCACTAAATAAAACAGTGCACAATTTTCTTTCTTCCAGTGATTATTAGTAGGAAAGCCCAAACCCCTGATTTTTCTATCTCCCTTTATCCCTTCTCGAGAAGAAGGAAAGTCATTCTGACAGGATGATGCACAGCATGACCAGGAAAGACCTCTCTCCTTCATGAATAAATTAGAGATGAAAGTTTCACTGATCCCCTTGCATTTTTATGGAGGGACCTCATCCTAATTTACCTAAATGCTTTGAACAAAACGAAAGAAAAATGTAAGCGGCGAAGGTGAAAAGGTTAAAATCTGTGTTTAAATGGAACAGCATTTTAACAAGAGGCTATGTGGGCTACCTGCATGTGGTTGGGGTATCTTATCTTATTTTTAAGTTTAAGCATTTAAGTGAATAAATCACAACACTGTGATTTTTTTTTAACCCAGTAGTAATCAGTTTTTGCATTATAAAGCCTTTGTAAGTGTGTTCAATCTGCACCTATGAGTGTGTAATCTGAATTTTATTGATATCAGTGAATTTTTATAGCATTAAGTATAATATAAAAAAAATACTAGATAATAAAACCTGAAAGTTTTGTAATTCATTAAGTTTATTTGAAATATAGAACAATAGATTTTAGCCTTTAAGGTTTTTTCTGGGTTGTTTAAAATTCCTATAGATTTTAGAGAGGGGAATTACCTTTTCTGCAGGTAATTTTGAACAGTACAAAATAACATACTTTATTTTATTGAAAGTGGAGAATTTTACAAGTTACTTAAGCCATATCTTTAGCAAAACATTCATTCCCTAAAGTTGTTCAGGTGTATTTCTAGAGATTTTAAAATCCTGTGAAAGTTAACAGTTTAATCCCTGTTATATTCTCCAGCAATTTCCTTATAAGCTAATATATTTTTAAGAATATCACTTAGGAACAATTAAAAAAAAAAAAAAAAAAAAAAAAAAGAGAAAGAGATTTTCACATCAGTTATTATAGTCTCACTCAGAAGTTTAATAGCTTTGGAAGATGTTCTTCCAAGCCCAGGTGTACTTTTCTCAGTTTACTGTCTTCTTTGCCAGCAGAGTTTTAAAGCTGTGTCCAAATTCCACAGGGAACAGCAAGTTGGGCATTTGTCTGGGAATGACAGGTTTTGTTTGCTCTGTTGTTCAAAGTCTCCTGGATGCTTATAAAAAAAAATATAAAATAATCACTTTGTATTTTGTAAGGACTCCAAACCTATTTTATCTGTTCTGAGTGTGAGAAAACCACATGCATGCACATAGATATAGGGCACTAGTCAAGAATAGGATCTCCAAAATTCTCCAGGATTCAAGAAAGAGGACTGACATTGACTTACTTGTTGAGAACATCAAATCTGTCTATTTGATATTTGATATGTTCTATAGAACATCTATATCTGTCTATCATTGCACTGACTGCAATGATAGCTCCTGGTATGGTGGAAAAGGTCATGGTCACATCCAGGCAGATGTGGGGAGTTTGGAGTGTTTGTGGCCATTGAGGAGTATAAGATGGAAAAAGTATCTTCCAGGGATGATCATGAGGGCTGCAACTTGGGCAAGGCTTTGCTTGCATGTTTTGCATGCAAGGCCACTCTCCTCCCTATCAATGCTTTTGGCGATGGTCTTATGTCGTGGTTCCCCTCACTCCCAGGATCCTGGTGCAAAGGCCTCTGACTACACAGGGGCTGGATTCTGCTACAGACAAAATGGGAAGGGCAGAGAACTGAAGGTATCTTGCAAACAAGTAGGAGGCCTCTGGCTAAAGTGAATCTCAGATTTGCTGCAATGTAATGCTTCAATTTCGGACTGAGCATAAATTAGGTGACTGGGGCTTCGTTTTGTCCAACTGAAGCTACCTTTAGTCATCTAACCTAGCAAGCCGTCTGGCTCATGTGCCCAGCATAGGTTTTATCTGAGAAAGATCTTGTCTTTCTTCACTGGCATGACTAAATGAGTTATCCAGTTGTCCTGGTTGTCCCAAACTAAACTCATAGCATTTAGACAGCTACAGCTGGGTCACAGGAGTTCTGATCTATGAGCCAGATGCTGTAATTTATCCTGCCATAAAATCCAGCCCAGGATAAAGCCTGATGTTTTCAAGGTCCATGTGTGAAGCTAAATCATAATTTCAAAAACACCTTAATGGGCTGAGTAGGCTCAGCTGCAGATTTCTAAGCTACTCTGTGTTTTCAGAAAAGGGATGCTGCTTTTCAGATCATCTAAAAACACTGTTAAGTTCCCTCAAAATCTATGGAAGGTTTAAGCCCAATCAAAACTTCACAGATTGAACCAAACTGATGGGCATTAGAACAAAAAAAAAAAAAAAAAAGATAAGATTTGATGCAGAGTCACAGTTACATCTGCATATGTGACAATGCACTGTGAATTGGGATGCAATCTCCCTCTCCTTTTCCCCTTTTGACACCAAATGTGACACCAAATGTATCCAAGACCACAGAAACTCCATTAACTTTCTGTGTGCCTTAGTTTCCCCTACATGCAGAGTCATGAAAAGACTTATTATTTGTCTTGTATTACATTTGGGCATCTATTTGTGGGGGGAAAAAATGAACAAACAAAGAACCCCACACACTTATTTATATGTTGTGAGGAACACTTGCCTATTCTTTGCTTCCTCAGGTTTCCTCAGATAAATGCAACTGTTTTCATGCTAACTGCTTCATACAAAAATATTTTAAAAATAATAGGGAGAGAAGAGAGTAGGAAAAGCTTTTTTTTTTTTTTTTTTTTTTTTTTAAATGAATTTATTTATTTATTTATTTATTTATTAAATAAGAAAGATTGAATAATCCCAAATGCTTCAGCCCTTCAATTGTCTTTTCTCACTGGGGATCACTATTGATACAATGAGGCAGAAAACACATTTTGGCATGACAGACATTAGCTATAGTTGCATCAAATAGACATCTATAATTGACATGTGCATTTTCCCAGTTTTTGGCAAAATCTTGCTGGGCATAGAGGTGAAGGTTACGAATGACTGTGTTCACATTTCTGTGAAAGATGAATGCCCCCTTCCCAAGGACAGTGGCCTGCCCACGTGCATGTGCGTGTGTGTATGTTTTTGAAGGCTGACAAGGTACCTCCACCATTTCCTCATTTTGAGGCCTACCCGCAGACCACCGCACAGGCCCCCCTCTCAGAAATGTTATTATTCTGTCATGAGCCCTTCTTCGGTCAGGATGTTACTTCATTTCCACCTTTTGTCTCAGGTTGAATGTGCATGATGCTCTTTCAGCAATATACGGTCGCTTGAGCTCCCTGCTGCAGCCTTACATAAATATACAACACCCGTCTCGGCCTATAACTCACTTCAGGCCTGGAAAAATAGTGACTTCCTTTATTGGCCAGATTCTTTCGCAATTCCCAACAGCTGTATGTTTTCACCTCCGAGGATCCTTATCTTCAAGTTTCCATTTGTCTCAGCACTATTCCAGTGGATTGCCAATAAAAATGATTCCCATTTTTATAACCCCTGAGAATGCAGGGAACAGGCTTTCCAAAAAAAACTTATTTTTTAGCACACACACACACACACACACACACACACACACACACAAAGGCTCCCCACAACTTACCAGAAGGCAAGATTTAGCCTTCACAGAAATATTTGAAAGTGTGAAACTTCCCGAGCAATCATAGCGACTCTGAGATGGGAATGGAGACTTCCAGCAATCTCTAACGCCGTTCAATCAAGGACTCTTAATTTTCCATTTGAGCAAGAGGAACGGCTGCAAATGGAACATTTATTAACACATGCGCCTCACATGCACAAAGAGAGCTATATTTACAAAGAATTAAACTTGAGAGCATGAAATAGCCTTGTAACCATATGACAAAGATACACTTAAAGAGATGTAAACACTAGGTGCAGGGAAATTTGCCAGGTTAGAGTCAGCTGTATCACTCTGTTTTATTACTATACAACTGTTTACTGAGAAAAGACAGATGATTGCTGATATACTCTGTGTGTTATCATAAGGGCTTGCTTGGGAGCTTTTTGTGACTGACAATTGCTACAGCCCTATGCAAAAACCTGGCCTGGGGAGTTGTTTTTCTTTTAATTCTTCTCTGTCCATCATTCCAAAGCATTAACAATTCTTTTAGAAAAGTAAACTGGCAAAGCATCCTGAGTGGTTTGTATCACTCCCATGAGACAGTCACTAAAGAAGTTTAAATCATTCTTTCTTTTTGTTACAGGGTTATTGGTTTTGTTTTTTTCCAAGGATAAATTTTTTAAAGCCTCTCCCCTGTCTGGGCAATGTAAGTCCCAGGCTGAGGCACCCCTTCCCTGCTCAACTGTTGGAGAAAACACTGTGAGATATCTTTATAGTGATTTCTAGCTCCAATTCTGCTTCCAGCAGGTCCTGGCAGTGGCTCCTGAGGGAAGGTGTTGTTCCTGTGTCTCCCTGGAGATGTGAAAAGTGGCCATCAGGTTGCTCTAAAATGGGTCTGAAGGGACCCAAAAGAGGAGTCATAGCACCATGTGTGCCCCTCTCATCTGCTTCATGTCCAAGATAGCCCATGGGTTGCAAAGACTAAGAAATGGATTGCCAGATGTCTGAAAGAGCAGGTTTAAAGTGTGCTATGCTTTATTTATCCCTAGTGGGGTCTGAGGACCAGGGCTGTATTTTGAGACAGCCTTCAGCAGTGCTCTTTGCTCTTTCCAGGAGCAGGTTCCTGCAAAGGGGCAAGAGGTGGGGAGGGAAGGGCAGCCCAGGCAGGTGGAACCATCCCTCCATCTCCACCACTGCAGATATCTGCACAACAGGGAATTCAAGCCCCAGTTCATCCCACTTCACTGCAGATACCCAAAGCACTTAAGTTATGAACCAAATCACTCCATGCTTCCTCTGTGGTCAATGGAAAGAATGAGAGAGATGGTCAGAAAGACCAAAATATCCCTCAGGATTTCATCTGGCTGGGATGAACCCAGGTCCTGCTGTCTGCTACCACTGAATCAGAAACTCGCCATCACCTCCCCATCTTTACCATCTATTTTCACTGGCTTGTGGAAAAAAAATTGGCCCGTACTTAGGTTCAAGTATCTCACCCAGCGAAAGGAGGGGAATGGTTCTTTCCTTATGGGTTCCTGATCTAAATGAATTATTGTGAAGCATTTTTTTTTTAAAGCCTCGGAAAGGGGATTTGAAGCTATTGTATTTATCTGACCGTTATGAGCACTGTAAAACATGCTGTTTCACATTGTAACATAAGCTCTTTTTTAAAGTATGCCCAGAGTATTTGTAATTGTTATCAGGCCCAGATGTATCCGAGTGTCAGCATGAAGCACTGAGAGTTGGCTCAGATGTACAGAATGTAATTAGCTCAAAGCCCTGTGCGCTTGGTTTGTAGTGGAAGCACAGACTGATAATAAAACCAAAAAAAATGAAAGTGGCAAAGGTTAAAATCTATTGTTCACAGTGCTAAAGCTGTTCTGGGGGAAGCCGGTGCCGGCTGCTGCAGTGCTGGAGTGCTCAGACTCCAAACAAGATCAGAAGTGAGCCAGTGACAAAGGTTAGTTCAAAATAGGTGATGATAGACTAACATTAAATTGACATTATTCTCACAATAGCGGCCCAGACATTTGGTCTATCTAGTCTGGTATCCTGCCTCTGACTTGCGCCAATCCCTCATGTGTCTGGAGAAAGAATAGCATATGATCCACACACCCACTTCCCACTGAGCTTCCAGTGACTTGTGAAATCCCAGATGTGGTGGGAGAGCCGTGATGGTACAACTGGTTCCTGTAGTTGCATGGGAACCATCTCTTCACTCATGTACTCATCCAGCTTTTTTTTTTTTTTTTTTTTTTTTTCCCCCCATATCCCGGAAAAATCAGATTTTTTGATAGACATTTATTGAGAGCACACGAACATCCCTCATCTCCACCTACTGCTGCCCTCTACTGAGTGGGAGCAGAAACACGTGTCTGGGTTTCTGGAGCCCTTTGCTGCCTAAATTAACAGAGTTGCCTCTTGCCTAAGTGACTTTGCAGCAGGTGAATTTGATCTCTATCCCTACAGCCACTATGACTTTTCCAAAGGCTGTTGTGCACACTATGGTGACAAGCATGACTTTCTGAGGTGGCTACCACCTTGTTAAAATACAGATGCTTTCTGGGCTGATTGTTGTTAAGGAGACAAATTTTAACAGTTGCAAAAAAACTCAGACAGTTACTGTGTTCTCCACCAATATAATACTTAGAAATGTGGGTGTACTTAAATGTAGATGAGTGCACTCACATCACATTCACAAATGCAATAAACAATATCTAATAACGTTAATAAGGCACAGGCACATACCAGTGCACAACAGGAAATTCAAATCCGAGGGTGACACGCTGATCTCAACCCCCTCTGTTTAGGAAAAATAAGTCAGAACAGCTTGAGTGAAGGACAGAGTGTCACAGCCTTAACTTGAACATTTCCTGGCTTTTGTTGGTTTGTTTCACAGCCTTCACATTCCTTAAACATAGGTTTGTTTGATTTTAATTTCCTTTTCTTGGTTAAAAGAATGAAGAAACATGTTTGAGGGGAGCCTTGAGCATGCTTTCTTTTCATAGCCACAGCTGAAATTTCCTATGTTTGTTTTTTCTTTTACAGTGTTTAGTGGTAAAGACAAACTTCTGGCGAGGTGATGCAGCTAGCGATAGAGAATTTGTTTTGAGGTGAGAAGTATTGTCCCAGGGCTATGATGGTCATCTAGCACATGGTGAACTTCACTTCTAACTCTACGTCCTCCATGGACCTTACCAAGGGGTCTTAGTCAACACATTCTGTGTCAGACATCACATTGGGATTGTGGTTTTCAGTGTCTAATTTTGAAGTATTTATTCTGCAGGTGGTTAAAAAAACAAACAAATAAAAATAATGGATAAAATCCATCTGCTTGGGACACATGAAAAAAGGATTATCTTGACTTGGTCAACCTGAAAACAAGTCCAGTTACCTGAATTTCTGGTGTGCACAAGAGCTACTGTCTTAAATCCTATCCTCTTCAGAACCTGACAACCTTATTCCCTGCTTCTTAGTGCAGGTCTACCATCCACATCCCTTTCCCAGTTTCATATCATATAATGTCATATGAGCAGAAAGTTCTGTTAAGTGAGATCCTTTTCATTTTCAAATTGTTGTTATCACTCCACTGTATCCCTCCAACTCACTCATATTCTCTACAAGGATTCTTATAGAGGTACAAGAGGCTTGGCCATTGCCTTCTTCTCATTTTTCCCACAGAAAACTACTTCTTGCAGCTGTATTTCAAGAATTCACCTTACCTCCATGATAGCTATTTTGTTGTGACTCTTCTAATCCAATTACAGAAGAATCATTCATGTCCTTTCTATTTCTCTGGATTATAAAAAGAGACCTGGAAAGCTATGAAAGGATTTCAGGGTCATCAAGAAATGGGCATTATATAAAGGAGGAAGAGAAGTGAAGGGAGATTTCCAGTGGCATTCACTCCTTTCATTGGTGCTCCTGAGGGGAATAGTTTTTGAAAGACTCAGTCCAGGGTCTGGATGCAAAGCCCAGTGAAGGTTATAAAATCACATTAGTGGGTGCAGTAAAATAGGTCTACAGGATGCTCCAAATGGGTTATATATAACAGTGAAATAGCACAAGGGCAGAGATGAGGGGGAAATGGCAGCTTTGAAATGACTTCAAGAGCTTCTTAGAAAGGGAGTTCTCCCCACCCAATCTGTTCCCTCTCTCCTGGGATTTTGCAAGCTCTCACACCTCCAATTACTCGTTAATTTTTTTTCCTTCTAGTCTCAGTTCTGCAAAGTCAACATGGCTTATGAAAATCAAGTTGTATTCTGTATACTTAATACATCATCTCTAAGAATAATCATTCGGGAATCTGAACTTGTTTCTGTTATCTGGCTCAGCTTGACAATGATTTATGAAGCAGAAAACAAGACAGCTTCATTTTCATAAGGCAGCCTGAACCTTCTGGACAAGGAAGAGCTCTGAAAGTTGTTTTGACTAGTAAACTGAAACAAACATGACACAAAAGTCAATACAACTGCAACATCAGCCTCTCATTTTACAGAGTAACTTTCCTCTGCTAGAGCAATCTGACAGTCAAAATGTTGTGATATTCGATAACATTCTGCATCTTCACTAATTACAACTGCAGGGTACTTGCTGTGATGGACATTTTAGATGCAAACGAAATACATGGCAGCCATTCACAAAGCATGTCTGGTTAGTAGTTAAAAGGACACTGTCATCGCGTTTGGCTTACATTTCTTTCCTGTAGATAGAGATATTACACATTACATTTGAACATTAATCTAGATTTATATTAGCTCTCTGAAAATATAAACTGAGTTATGTGAATCTGTACATGTTTACTTGGTGATGTGCATGTTGAAATACATGTGATTGATTCTCTGGAATTTCATTCTATATTCACTGCCATTATGCAACACTGAGAAAATCCAAGATGAAATTCCCATGAAGACTTTAGAAAAACCCTTACAATTTTAGTTCAAGTAGACTCTCCACCCATCACTAATACTGTAAAACATATGGCATATGCCAGAGACAATACAGATATATAGATATCCTCTGCTCCACTAATTGCATCTTCTTTTAATATGTAATAAGCAATATAGATAGCACAAGTTTTTCCATATATTAATTTGTTTTGAGCTTTTCCTTAATGATTTATAATGCAAGCCAACAATGTGAGAATGATAGAAAAAATTACGATTTGAGGGAAAAAAAAAGTAAATTTCTGAGTTATTTAAAGTGTCAATAGAAAAGACTTATTTCATATTATATCTAAATGAACTCTCAGAAAATGAAGTTGGTTTATTCATTAATGTTATGCAGACTTCCTTGAAATATTTTGAAGGATATTTTGGGGTGCCTTTTTTTTTTTTTTTCTTTTTAAAAGCTAAAGCTAACAGTCTAGATTGCTATTATTGCTACAGGTAATGTCTAGATTGTTATTATTGCTACAGGTAATGCCTTAGATAAATACATTATTGTTTTTATTTGACAGTATCCTTCAAAGCTTGCCTTCCAGCTAGGCTAAACTGACACTAAATTAATCCCCATTTTGAAATGCTACATTTATAAAACAAAACTACAATTTCTGAGGAAAATCTTTTAAAGAGTAAGATCAGTCAACTCTACGCAAAAAGTGTCTGTTCCAACATTATTTGAAATCAAATGTCAGTGGACTCCTAAACAGAGCCTAGAAGATACTGTGGCATATTGCAGCCCTTGAGAAAGAAAGCAACAGCAAGTAGTTTCTTATTTATTCATTTACCTGCTTCATCAAGAGAAAGGCTTCCAAGGAAGCAGGGCTGGGCTGTGCAAGGCCTTTTCTCTGTTCTCACTGGAGCAATCAGGAATAGCTCCACGTTAAATCCATATGCCTGCACGGTCAGAAACACGTACAGAATTGTTCTCTTTGCCCTACCCATCTGCCTCCCTAGAGCACATCTTATTCATATTCTCTGGCTGTGAGATCACATGTAGCTCTGCTATCTGATTTTTACAATTTGTGGTTCATGGTATAATCTCACTTAGGGGAGCCAGTGTACCCATGAGTGTTGCGGGCTGGCCGAGGACTTGTGCATATCTCCAGCAAGCCAGCGGGGAGTTGTCTATGTGGTGTTCTTGGGGTATAATATGTCCTCCCTTCCTCCCATCCAAATGCGATTTTTCCTGCCCCTTATTTCTTCAGATTGCTAAAACCGAAAGCACAAGACACTTGGAGAATATTTGGTTTTTGATGCTTTACAGCTTAATCAGTCAAATGTGGGCTAAAAAGCACTGATGTTTTAGTCCCAGCATCAGTACGGAAGTGGATTGTGTACTTGACTTGAACAATCTTCCAAGATATAAAGCCATTTGACTGAGGTCATACTTAAGATAATAAAACTCTCTTTGATGAGGTTCATTTACATATTTGTTTTCCTTGCCTGAGCCTTTTTTTTTTTTTTTTTTTTTTTTTTGTATAGATTTAGTGCAGTTGTTTACAATGCTGGAATTTTTATGATTAAGGTCATACATGAGAATATTTACAGTGTCAGGAATAAACACGACTCCTATTTAAGAAGCATATCCTGTTCCCAAATGAGATCCAAGCCCTGCTTATAATGTCATGCATTTGCAGAGCACTTAATAAATGTTTATTTTCAAATACAATTATAAACAATTCTTGCATTGTTGCTGTAGGATGTGGGCTTTACATCTCCCATTGACATTAGCACGGTAGTTATCCATTAGGCAATATATGCCTCTTTTAGAGGTAGTTTGACCTCCAACCTTGTCTGAAGAGGGCAACCCCTTATTTTGTGACACCCTGGCTTGCAAATGATTCTTTAACTGATTCCTCAAAAGGTCCAAGGAAATGCTTTAAATAAATAAACACATGCTTACACCTCTTGGGCATTTGAAAGAAATAAAATTAGCACCCCAGCTTCAGGACACCACTACCTGCACAGAGTGACATGAATGTGGTCAGTCTGAACAGCAGTGGTATCATGAATATTTTCAGAAAGGTGACCAAGGGATTGGATTTTTTGTTTGTTTGTTTGTTTTGCTTTGCTTTCTGGTCCATGGCCCCTTCCCCTTTGTATGAAATGCACAGACATTCTGGCAACAGACCTCTCTTGTTGGAGGGGCAGAGAAGTAAAAAAAAAAAAAAAAAAAAAAAAGAATCACCAGAAAAACAATGGGGAGATATAACACGTGCACTGTAATTAGATGAGGAAGCCATTAATTATGTTGTTTCCAATATCCTCTAAAAGGGTTGCCCACCCCTAACTACGTATTTATACATATTTACTTGTTAATCAATAAAGGAAAATGGCTACATTATTTTGATTAAAATATCAACCAAATGTGTGGCAATAAAATCAAATTTCAGGGGGAAGGTAAAAAAAGAAAGAGAGAGAGAGAGAATGAGAGAGATAGCTATGTATGCCTTCCTCCAGACCATGATATATGATATTTTCAGGCTGCTAGGAGAGCAGACACATTAAGAAAATAGTGCTAATGATATTAAAGTACTTTACAAGGCTTGTTACTAAGCGCTGACAAACCTGTCAAGTGTATAATGTAGGAGGCTATTGTAGCGTTCTCAGAAAACCATACCTCTGCCCCATTTCAGTGCAATCTCCTAATAATGGAGCTGCTATAAATTCTAGCCTGCAATGGGACAGACTCCTGGCTTCTCACCCCAATGTGAAGACATGATAAATATAAAAGAAAATGGCTGTCAGTTTTGGCGCCCGAACCTTATTACAAAGTCTTAATCTTACTGGCCTCAGCACCTTTTATCACCGCCTTGTTATGAGCTGATGGCTTTTTTATTTGCTGGGAGATGGAGGATGTGTCATTTGATGTCCTTTTATGTAGCCACTGCTCTGTCCTCTCATGGAAAAAAATCTTTTTTTATATGTTTATTACAGTAACCGATTAAATGCAAGGCTCATGCTGTGTTTGGTGCAAGCATCTTCCCAGTTGATTTTTGCAGAGGCTCGGATTAGATAGCCATATGCAGCTATTAAGAATGTGGGCACAATGGAGTGTTATGTTTATTTTCCAGCTCCTGGAGCATTGGCATTGCTGTTGGTGTTATTATTTATTATTATTTATTGTTTTGTTTTCCGTATGGATTTTTCCCTCTTGCCAAGGTCAGAAAGAAACCGTAAGTCCTGGCTCATTCACTTTCGCTCTTTCTCCCTCCCCTCTCCCCCCCCCCCCACACACTCCCTCACCCCGCCTTTACAAGTGTCAGCCACAGAGATGATGGGCCTGTAAACAAAGTTTGACTCAAAACTCAGCTCAGGTTCAATCAGTTTGAACTTTAAGATGAGATATCTCACAATTATCTAAATATTATTCCTAAACCTCACAGCTGACTTCCTGTCTTCTTCGTTTATGGCAAACAAAAGACTGAACTCCACTTGAAACAATGACCCTGTCAGAGCCCTTATCCCCCCAAGAACTGCAGCAAAGTGCCAGCATCAGGTACTTAACTCAAGATGACATTGATGGGTTGCTTTCAAGCTGTGGCCGGAGACTCCATCACTTGTTCTTACCCTCAATTTGAAGATGGGGCGGCCTACTTTGTTGCTGCATAGGAGTCCCCTCCTCTGATTTTGTCTGCCAGATGGTGA
This sequence comes from Aythya ferina, assembly GCF_964211825.1. Lineage (NCBI taxonomy): Eukaryota > Metazoa > Chordata > Aves > Anseriformes > Anatidae > Aythya > Aythya ferina. The sequence continues at coordinate 5,584,287 of NC_140307.1, forward strand.
CCAGGCTCTGTGTGGGGCTGGACCCATTAGCCGAGCTCCCCATCTAGTGGCTGCCAGCATGAGGGGCTGGGGGGCTGGCAAGAGGGAATCGAAGCAGGACCTGTCACCCTCCAAAGGCCAAAGCTAAACCAAGGAAGAGGGCAAAAAGAAGAAAAAAATATTTTTTTCTAACCAAGTATGAATGAAAAGTTTTTCTCCTCTAAGAGCCAGTCAGGTATTCTCTGTATATTGGCTTTCCCAATACCCCAACATCTGCTGTAGGTACTCACAGAGCATGACGATAGAGGGTGCATGTATGACATCCCCTGTTTTGTGACCCTTTTTTGTGACACACACATGTTCACATGTTCAATAGAAATGTTCACTGTCTCTTGTGCCTGCTTCTGTTTCCTAGATACTCTGTGGCCAGATTTGACTAAACATGCAGGTGCCTTGTCAAGGAAGTTCCTTGCAAAATGTAATTTGGAGTCCAAACATATTTAGGAGACAATGCAGTGAGAACAATAAATATAAAGATGTTTACAGATGTTTCTAACTTACCTCAGCAGAATAGTGGCAGAGCTAGGAATGAAACAGTTTTGACTCTGAGGTTTGCCTGAGACAAACTGGCTGTTCTCCTTTTACATATATTGGAAGAATAATGATGCAGATACTGGTATGTATGATGTAAGGTTTACTTTTAGCCTAAAATTCACAAGCAATTAGGTTCCTATAAGTTGCATGGAGCTAGGCAGTTGGTAATGGATGGAGACCGTAAGGAACATGATTATGAGAAAAGTCCAAGCCTGAGCTCTCACATTATTAGACATCAGAAAATACACAGGGCATCAAGTGCCTCTCACCCTCCCTTTTGCTCAGTACTGCCTGGTCTCTGTGAGGACTTTGAATATGAACTTTCACCATCCTTGAGATCCAGCTCAATTGGCCATCAGGAATTTGGTTAGTTTTGCTGCATGATGAGCTGGTGGTGTATAGGCCAGGGCTGAGAACAGCTGGGAGGTTGAGGGGCAGAACCTCCAGTGAAATGATCATTCTCTCCCTTACCAGTTGTTGGACATGTGCTGTATCGGTGTTGCTAATGGGGAACAATAGGAGAACAACAATTTCTTAAGTTTGTTTCCATAAAGATGTATATGGTGATGGACATATTAGACTAAGGACTGAGGAAAAGGAATTAATGGGTCGACCAGAGAACAGGGTTATGCACAAAGTTTCCTACAATTACAACTACCACACACAATGCCATTCTATATCTCCTCATATGTCAGGGAAAATATGTTTCAATATCCTTTATTCTGGGTTATCATCCTGTTGCTTATAAGCAGCTAAAGTAAAATAAAATGGTCCTTAATACATCCTGGGGTATTAGCTTGTTACATATCTTTGGAAGTGTGTTTGCACTTTAAAAGCAACCTTCAGAGTGGGAGAGCTCAGAACAGTGTCATAGTTACTGTAATAAGGCACTTGTGGTTTGCTAGAGCACAAGGGGAAAAAAAAAAAAAAAAAAAAAAAAAAAACAATTGATGAAAAACTCAATAGGATGGGAAAGGCAAATTGCTTGGCTGGAGATTTAATTAAAAAGGAAACAGCCCTCCCCATTTAAAGGTCGGTTTGCACCCCTTAAATTACAAAAAGAACTCGGGGCTGAAATCAACACACAATGCATGTTAATAAAAGAGAGCAGCAGGCTGCAGGACTGATCCAGCTCTTCTCAAGCAGGTCTAACAGGCTCCAAGACATGAGCAGTGCATGCCAAATATCACAGGGACCTAACTCCTTGTGAAGGTTATAACCTGGCTGCAACAGAAACTGCCTATAAAAGACATGATGCTAGCCTGGGTCATGCAAAATATGCAGAATAAAATATAATGTATCTCAAGTATGTTTACCATTTTTCTCTTCCTATCTCCCACACTTCTCCACAGCCCTTTATATATTACTACTGGCTTTGTACAGCACTTTCAGTTCCATGAATGCCCCTCTCCCATGGGGGAACTTGGTGAAGGTTATCCATTGTCACCCAGTGTTATACTGGGATGTCAGGACATCTTGAATAAATGGTTTACATGAGATGCTGCCTCTAAGTGCATCCTCAGAAAAACTGCCATTGCCCTTTGCTGAGAAAGTTAACATCACAAAGTGAAGGCTGCCTCTGACCAAATGGGAATGACATTGCAGATTAAGGGCTCTTTAAATTATGCATTTAGTTCAGACTCCCGGGGAGACAGTATATGAGATAAAGCTAGCGGACTTACTCTGCAGTGTGGCTCTGGAACCAAAGACATTTTTAAAACATTTTTCCTCTGGAGAAACTTCTGTAGAGGTAAAAATAAAACAAACAAACAAAAAAAATCAACAACAACAAAAGCCACCTGACAACAACAAACCCAAACCCACAATAATTTTGATGATATATTTAAGTGTACTTATTCAAATAAGGAAAAAAGATGAGAAGAAAAAGGGGAAGAAAATTTCTCAAGACTATTGCAGGATGGTGACTATCTCTGTTTTAAAGACAGGAATTTGATTTATGTTGAAATCCATGCTATCTGAACCAAAATTACATTTTCCAAACATTTATTAGATTGAAAACGGTCTTATTTGTTTTCCAGACTGATCAACCCAATGTCCCTAGCAACACTGAAGTATTCAGGGCAAGCTCGTGGTTTGTACCTGCTGAGACAGATTTGAGTGAAAAACTCTTGGTTCCCCTGTTTGCATGCAGCTCTGTAACCTGTAACTTCCTGCCTTCATTTAGCAGAGTTTAAATTGCAAATTCATGTTTCTTAAAAATGCTGTAACATCATAAGTGGGACAGTTTTATGACAGCTCTGAATTACCAGACAATACTGACACATGCCGCATGCACTTACTTTGCCTACCAGTTATGGCTGTATTTATCTGCCCATATGTCACTCTGTGTCTAACGCATCTATTTACCACTTTGAGATGGATATTCCACAATTGAGGGCTCTTAGTGCATCCTTTAGAATTTAAAAAAAAAAATCTCGTTCCTCAGATAATTTATTTTATAGGTAGTGGTTCTGCCTTTTTTAGGGATTTTAATTTATATCTTTCTGCAATTCCTTTATTTGTAGAAAACTGGTTTGGATCTCTTCTCTGCCAGGCAAAATGGGCCAGGCCTTCATTTTATTGATGGTAAAGCACAACGACAGCACTCGTAGGCATCTGTAGGTGAATCTGGGTTGGCTTATGTAGAAGTTATGCTCCCTTAGCTGGTGAATCGACCTAAGAATTCAAAATGAGCCTTCTCTGAAGATTTGTCACTCTTCCTCACCCTCTTTCCTCCCTCCACAGCCTCACATGCACAACCTGGAATGTTATGAGCCTCCCGTACCCTGCTTTCTTGCAGCCTGCTGGCAGCAACCAGCCACATTTCTGGGGAGCCAGGGGAGAAGTCCCCAGTACAAGGTCTCTGGTGGCCCAGAGGGACAGGAGCTGGGAAGGCGAAGACTTGCAAAAAGCAGTTCCACATGGCCAGATTTGCTAAGTGCTGAAGTTTCTCCTGGGTATTTTGACCAAACTGGAAAAGTGGCAGTTGGTCAGTAGCTCTCCTCTTCTTAAGATGAAAAAAACTGGGTGCAATGAGCACTTTTGTCTTTCATTTTATGCTAGGAATTCAATATGGTTTTCTAGATCTAGCTGTATTTCTAAAGAGCAGACAGTAAGAGATCCAAAAAACTTATAAGATTGTCAAATTTGCAAAAGATAAATATATATATATGCATACATGGAGAAAGATAAAGAAAAAAATAAGAGAAGCAGAGAGAGATGTGTATATTTAGATACATGTATATGATGCATGCATATAAATATTATTTATTTTGCAGGACCTTTGCCCAGATGCATGATTTGCTTTGACCAATACTTACCCCATATTTCCCATTTTACTCTTAATTGTTTTAAGTCAGAATTAAGGTGATCTTTATTCACCCTAAAGAAAGCAAAATGTTCTATCCAAATGCACTAACAGATGCAATGCCTTGTGATTCAAATCCTGCATGAGTTTTGCCTGATCTCAAGTTGTTATGCTTCAAAAGAATAATTTCTGCCATCACAAATGTGTTGCCATTTCATGGTTAAACGCAGCACCTGGGTGATGGAACACAGAAACACTTCACAGTGTATCAGCTCCATGTCTGAAATGTGGTATGTCCTACAGAGATCACCAGGGAGAATTTTGGTCAGTGGACTATTTAGACTTAATCTGAAGTTTATCCTCCAAATCTTTATCTTGCAAAAAGTTCCACAGGTCATTAGAACCCACAAGCTGTTTTACCTCCTGGTCAAAAGTTATCTTCTTCTGCCACACAAAGCTATTAAAATTGTTCTTTGGGTGCAATTGAGAGATGCCAAGGGCTGTCACTCTTTCAATCTGCTACCTTTTGCTTGCAGCATTTGAGACTTGAACATCTGCATCATACTGGAAGCCAGGTATTGACCAGATTTGACTGCTCATGAAAGTTCAAAGAAAGATGAGACAACCTCCTTCTTCCACAGATAAGGAGAAGTCTGGCTTTTTTCCCTCCACTTACTAGACAGACAGGAAAATTACTCCTTCAAGGTAGAGCAAGAGCAATTGCACTATCCCCTTAATCAGTACTTGCAGCATATCAAGCTCATCATCTTGATGGTAATAGCTGTTTGACAAGTCAGGATAAAAGTGATAGTCTTCTGAAAATGAGATAACAATCCGATTTAAAAAGGAACCAAAAGAAAATTAAAAAAAAAAAAGAGAGAGAGAAAGAGAGAGAGAGAGAGAGAGATGACCCTGTGTAAGGTGTCTTTTAATTTAATTTCATCCAAGGATAACAGTTTGCCCAAAAATGTCTTCTGCGAGTCACGTATGGTATTTCAATCTGTCATCTTGTATTGACCTGGCTAACATGGAAATATACTGTGCTAAGCTTTTGTCAAGCTTACCAGCTTGGTCTAAAATTTGCTGATTTCTTTTTTAGACCATAACTTTGCTGAGCTATCTGCTTCCACTTTCTTCTCTCACACACAGGGAGCTCAAAATGGTAAATTCATCCAAATGTAAAAAGAAACAGCATGATCTGGCTCACAGCTCCTCAGAAGTACAGGAAAAATTGAATTTTAGTGTTTTACTAAAAGTGAAGGCCTGGAGTCAGTCAATGATATTAGGAAAAAGGGAAAGGGAAACCGCTGGAGTAGAAGAGGAATGAAAAAAGTCAGGCAGAGTAGTGACAGGGAAACATGCCATTCCTACTGTTACAACAATTATAACAGTTTTATTTTGACAACAATTATTTTTAAAAAGTTATTTACAAACTTTCACAGGAATCAACTGCAATAAACAATTTGTTGCATGTGCTAATGGATTGCAATGTAATTATTTCACATTATTTTGTAATTATTTTGCAGTAGTAGAAGTCAATTAAGTCTTGACTTGGTTAATTCTGAGAAAAGGTACCAGTTGGGCACATCACAGGTCTTTAACTGCAGAAATATCTCTTCCAATTCAAATATTTATAACATCAGAATTAGTTTTCCAGGAATCTTCTCTCCTGTTTTCTTTAAGGTAACTAAAATAAATAAATAAAAATACCCACAGTGGTCTATGAACATTCCTGCCAGTGAACTTGTTTCCTGGAAGAAGAAGGGGAGAAAATACAATCAAAGCAAATGCATTTAAAACAAAATAAATCTTCATACAGGTTCATTTGAAGATTTTTCTCTCTTCTGGCATTTGCTGTGCTTTTGTTGTTGCTTTCCATGCTTCAATGATCAATCTCTCTCTGTTGTTAAAACCGTGCCACCACAACGCCTTCCTAAAATTCAGCAAATTCTGAGAAATTTAGTGTTGGTGTATTCTAGCAGTAGGATCAGTGATTTCTTATTTGGAGCAAAACAAAACAAAACAAAACTACAAACAGACAACAAAAAGCAACCCAGAACAATGTTCTGTTTTTAAGCTGGAAAAGGGCTATTTCACGGAAGCTGTGCAATCTGCAGTTGTAGATGTGCCAATGGAATGGAACCTGGCGTATAAGTAGCCATGTGTTCTTACAGCATGTCCAGCACATTAAAACCTTACCTGAGATTTATCAGACGAGCAATCCTAAAGAAGTGGAAGCTGTGATTTTCACAATCATGACTTTCCATGAAGGATTTCCTGCATTTTCAAAATCTATAAGAAATTTAACGCTTTAAGCCTCTTCTTGTAATTTGCGGTGTCACAAAGGTGGTTTATATCTTTTACTTTTCCTACACACCACCTAGGTCTAGGAATCCCTTTATTTTTATCTCTTTGCACTAGTAGGACCTGCAGACCTAGCCAAAGTCCTACAGACACATAGGACTACATTTACTGTTGAGAAGACTTTACAATCTAAACAGATCAGACAAAATAGGAAGAGGAATGGAATCACATTAGGGGATAATGATTTGTCCATGCTCTTAAAGAACTCCTTGGCATCAAAGTAAGCTCAGATCTTTGCCTACGGCCTTACTGTCAGCTAGCCAAACAGATATGGAAAGTCTAATAAAAATCAGTCAATATTTAGATGGTGCCACAGCATCTTATTATTTAATGAAACTGAGTAGGAAAGTAGAAAAGTGGATGCAGTGCATCTAAAGATCTGTATTTCAGCAGAATCCTTCTTCACAAAGATAAAGAGAGAGGCTCCAGAGCAAGGAATATTTTTTTCACCGTCTGACAACACTTAAGTCTAAGTGTTTTGAACAACACTAATTGCCCCTCAGATTTCTACACTGCTTTATGACAGAGCAAATATTGCCACAGATATTTCATTTCTTCCTGGAAGAACATTTTACAACAACCACCTGTTGATCCCCCCTATTTCATTTTTCTGTCCTCTGGTTCATTTCTGTTCTCAGCAGCGTGTTGCAAGTTCTGATCAATAGTCCTGGGGTAGTGAAGTGGGACTTTTTGCCAGCATGCAAGCCTGTCTCTCCAATACCCGAGCAGACACTTAGCAGGATCTCTGCTCAGAATAGAAGGGTTATCTCTGAATACAGGTAACAGGCTGCTGAAAGCCATTTAGCAGTTTTTTGGAGAAGAGGTGGTCACAGGCAGGTGAGGTCTCTAACCCATGTTCCACCCTGCTAACATGAGCAACTCTGTAACTTATATCATTCTGAGTAATGTTCTCCATCACATGCAATTCACCTTCCTTTTTTTTTTTTTTTTTCTTTTTTTTTTTTTTTTCAGCTGGCTTTGTTGTTTGTGCGGTGTCAGTAGGAATGTGCTTGGAGCAGAGTTATATGGCATCATTTGGAGAAACATTGCGTTAATAACCAGAGTTCAAGGGCAAAGGATATAAACGGAGCAAATTACAAGTCTGAATAGATATATGGCTTTTGCTAAAAGGGACACAAGCTGCTACTTTTATTTACTGGGTGCTGGAGCACTTGTAAAAAGGTGCAAGAAAACATGAATTCATTTTTAAAATGTTACATCGTAGTTTAGAAAAGCAATGCAAATTTTCAAACCAGAAAGAAGGACTGTTTGAGAGGAAAAAGAAAAAAAAAAAAAAAAAAAAAAAAAGCCCACCCTTGCAGTGACTTTGTATTTTTTTTTAAGTCAACAATACTCAAGCACTAGCATCATTCAGATGTTAGTGACCCAACTCTGCCCTGACTGAAATTTGGAGGTATTAAAACAGACATTAACAATAAAACAACAGTGGGTTCAGGACAACCATTCATCTAACCTCAGCTGTAATTAAGTTCCTGCCTCCGATGGCTCAATCCACACCCTTGATCCTCTGGGTTCAGCCACCACCTCTCCGTTATCTCCGGATTAGGTGGCGACCCTCTTGCCTCCATGACTCAGCATAAGCCACAACCCTATTCCCTGGAAGGAACAAAGTCTGCTGAAAGGCCAGGGAGTTTCAGGCAAATTCTGCCAGCTTGTCAAAGAGTGGGATTATTTCATTTCACAGCCTGTAATACAATTCCATGTACCGCTATTGAGTGTGGCAATAACTAACTAGAACATTTTGTTTATCTGATTTTCTGAGGCTGCAGATTCATCACTAGTTTTATTTCATTTTTCTTAACTGTTTAATAATTTATTATTTTTTCTAAAATGTAAGATACTACTGAAATTCATTTTTCTACTCTTCCTGGACATACATTACTGCTGATTACCAGGCAAGATATATAATGAAACCAATAAATAATAATCTCCTTTTGTGAAAGGATATCCAAACTAAAATCTTTCCTATTTCAAATTCTTTGAATCTCTGTTTTTTTAAAAGCAGCTCATTCTTTAAGCATTGTTTTTACAGCTTGTTCTACAAGTGTGCAAAGAGAAAAAAAAAAAAAAAAGAAAAAAAAAAAACAGTTTAAAAAATGAATTTTCTGAAAACATGAAAACATCTGGTCTCCCTGCTTTGTCACTGTGCCACTGAAAACATTTCATCTAGGAAATTGCAGGTGATTTTTAAACACACAGAAGTTGGGGAAATATTAAGGAAGGTTTATTCCCATCTAATACTTTTTTATGATGCAAAAATGGAGCAAAAATACACATGTATAGCATACAAAAAAAAAAAAAAAAAAGGAAAACCTTAATCTTTGTGGGGAAAAAGAATGCAAAAGGACTGTTTCCTTTCATAATATTCACATATTCACTAAAAATACCAAACTTTTCCTTTGTGCTGCTTGCAGTTAACAGGATGCTTCCTAGCTTGTTGGGTTCTGAAGTTACATTTTTACACAAAACGAAGCATTACAATTTTAACGCAATACAGTATAACAGCAGATGCACACATTTGAATCAGATACAAGTGAGAAAATCAGAAAATGACTATTTAAGTGCGCAACTGAATTCCGAAGGGTTTTTATTTTGTATGCTGTGTACTGATCGCAGCATAGACCACACAATTTAGCTCAGGGATCTGCAGACTTATATTTTATAATGGGTATGAGCACCTGGGTTTTTGAGAGTCTATGGGCTGATTCCAGTAGCAGTACAAGCCGAGCAGTGCAGGGGACATGGACTCTTGCACTTGTGTGCCACATGAAGCCTATCCAGTTTCCCATACGACATATTTCTTTCTCCCACTGGGACATAATAGAAACTAATCTTCACCATCTAAACATTCAGCACCGAGTCCTTTTGTTAAGCCGTTTTATTCATTTCATTCGGTGCCAGCGCAGCGCTGAGCCCACGTGTATTTACATACACAGAGAACCCCGCTGCTCCGAACTCTCTGCTCGGAAGACAGGGCAATTAATCATCCCCAAATCCTCCCGCCGCGCGCGCCGCGGCTCCGACAGCAAGCATAACCAATCAGCCAGGGCAGGTGGGACATGGACCGGCAGGAAAGCCTTGCACCCTGACCCAGCACCGGTGTGCCCTCTTCCTTTCCCCTCTCGTTATTGAGTAAGAATAACACCATTAACGGCGTCCTTGTAATCAGCTAAACATACTGAAGTCGGGAGTGGGCAGGTATTGCTTTTGTGGTTTTGGGGAGGTGGTGGGTTCTCTTTCTGTCAGTTGTGGGATAGGAGTGTGGGGCACAGACTGAAATTCAGCCCATGATGTAGAAAAACTAGGGGGGGTTGTGTTTTTTTCTACTCGGTGGCCATGTGCTTGCATTACATTTTGTACACCAAACCCCTAGAGAGGCAGCAAGATGATTTGGTGACAGAATATTTCCCTAGGAATGCCTTGGTTAACTGTACACATCAGATAAAATTGGAAGATCGGGGTGACTATGGCAGCCACAGCAAGAGGTGTAGTACACCATAGGCAGTACTCACACAGACATCAAACCTTTCCTTCTGTTCCCTTGCTTTTCTTGCTGCTACTTTATATTTCCCTCCTTACTGATCTTCCTTGCTGTATGTTCCTATTTTTACCATCCATTTTCCTCAATCTCTGGACTTAAATTCCTGTCTCATTTAAAAGTTACCATTTAGTTTTACTGTCTTGCCATCCATTTAGCACACATATGGCAGGACACCATCGTTGACAGTGTTTCCCTGTAACAGACACACTTGTAGTCAGTGAGAACGAAAAGGCAGTGGAAAGACACCCATCGACACAACTGAGCTCAGGGTTAAGCCCATAAATTTGCTACCGAAGTTGTCTCACTCCTCTTTGTAAATTATAGGGACCATTGAAAATAGCTCAATAAAAGAAGCAAAAGTCAATTGTTAATGATATCCAGAATATTAATTCTCCTTAAGTGGAACTTGATGGTGATGCTTGCCTGGATAGTCTTATCTTTTCCTTCTAGACCCATCAGATATTCCTTTTTAGTTTTTATGAGATTTTTTAAAGTTTCTGTTTACAGCTCCTGATGACCTTGCCTTTCAGCTGCATTGTACTAAAAACATCTGTGGTTTTACCATAAAATGTTCTGCAGATTGTGATGTGCCAGGACAGGACGTAGTTGAATTTGGAGCTGAATTAAACTTCTGAACAGTCTCAGTTGCTTTTAATTAATACAATGGAAAATGAGCCATTTTGTGCATATGCAAATTGAAAATGACTTCTTCATTTTTAAAAATTAATTATGTTACTAGAGGTCTATTTGGTACAAGGAATATTGCAATTCTTTATGGCATTTTGAGGGAAAAAAAAAATAGATTGAGATATATGCTGCCAATTGACTCGTAATTAGTTTCCCAATGAAACCTCAGAAATATGTACCTTTACTATTCATCTGCTGAAGAACTCTCCAAGTCTTTGAGAGAAAGAACACACACACCATGAGGTTTGTGTGTACTATGAGGTTACTGAGATTTCTAGTTCCACTGCTATTGTATTCCATGGGACAAAAATACTCTGAAACCAAGAAAACATCCCAGAGATAGGAGAGAAGTACGTCTTGTGTACAGATAAACCACATTGTTCTGCACCTTCCTTTCCAGCAAAGACAGCTAAATATCTTCCTTATCTCTAATCATACCCAAGACATAGCTGTTCTCTTAGGCACAAATTAGGCAGTGTACAGAAAACCTGACAAAAACATGTTTCAAAAAGGATGAGGAGAGGGAAAAGGGGAAAAGCTCAGAGAGTTCACTGTCTCCATGAAATGAAACTTGTGTCTGTGCAGGGAACCTGCTTGTTTTGGTGAGTGCCATCTTACCTAAGCCATCCTATTGATTTTAAATCAGTCCTGGTTTCAAGGGCAAAGAAGGTTTGGATTGCTCTGCAGGACAGGAATACAAGATTGCTCTGGACCTAAATAATTATGGATGTAAATCCAGAGTGTTAGGCCCATTGGCCCTCCTGCACCCATGCAAATGCAAGAGGAAAACAGTACCAATAAGTGACAGAGGTCTCGCTAATGATTATTGTCACTCCTTATAGCAATGACAGTCTGCTTCTGAAAAAAAAAAAAAAAAAAAAAAAAAAAGCCCTTTTTTGGCATGGAAATTGCTTATCTCTAGAGTGCAAATCATAAATCATTCACAAAGATAGTAGTGACTCCAGCTTTTGAGTGTTACTTTGTTAACAGCACAAACTGGTACAAACCAAAAGGAAGAGAAATTAACATTTGAACCATATTGTTTCTGAAGGGCTGGGAGAGCCCTTGCAAGTCTTGGCTCTGCCTTCGTGATGTAACTCCTGGCTCGGGATGAGCTCTGCGTGAACTCTGGTCCCCCTGGTTCGCTCTCAGAGCCGTGCTTGGAAGATGATACTATGCAATCTGTCTGCTTGTAAACCAAAATCAGGAACGAAAAACATTCCTCTGTCTCTCTCTCAGCACTTCTTTCAATTAGCATTTTTTCCCCTTCTTTAGTATAGATCCCTTGAGTATAGCATCCTTACATTCTACATTTTTGATTGCATGTGCATTTCTTTATTAAATAGGGGAATGGGCTTTCAATGCTAGCTTTCCACTAATTATTACTCACTTCCAAGATAAATAAATAATTGATCAATTTCTTTGGTGTTCTGATTATAAATTGTCTTTCAGGCATTACCTTATAATACTATAATATTATTTAATACTTATTTTTAAGGGACACTCCTAGCTTGAAATCTAGTAATTTTTAACAAATTAATACTGTACGTAAAACAACAAATTACAAAGCCTCCACCATTATTCAAAAATCTACATTTTCATTATCCTATTAAGACAAAAGTTTTGTTTTATAATTTCAATTTCCCTGTGATGTGAAATGAGATCCAGAGAAGTCAGGGAAAGTGATGAATAAAGTTGCTTTAAAAGAAACAGTAGAATGAGCTATACAAAGCACAAGGGAACCAGACTTGAGAAAAAAACACTTCATCCTAATTCCTTTGAGTTGCAATAACTTTACTTACATTTTAATAAGATTTATATAAAATCAAGCTCATTTTTTATTTGTCATGCCTTAAAAATAATACATATGGTAAAAGAAAGAGAAAATCTTAAGTTTTCCACAAGGCACAGAGACAGCATTTAGGTTTTGATCCTTCTGCCAATGAAATCCACTACAAAACCACCACCAGATCCCACACATGGGGATCGCCTCCTTTGGAATTAACAGTAGCAACAAACCTCATGGCAATCTGTATCCATCACAGCACTTCCTCCTCCAGACCCCCAAACCTTTGCAAAGGTACAGTCACTACATGGGGTTTTGGAGAAGGGGCAAGGGTTTCCGACACTTTGAGATAGATGGTCCTTTTATTTATTTTTCCTGAGACAACCTGTTTTTTTTACAGACATTGATCACCCATCTCCAGCCCCACATAGGTGGACACCTTTGCTTCTGAAATGATGACCTGCCTCAGGCTTCAAAGAAAAATTCAATTTTCCACTCCAAGTATATAAGATGGCAGAACTCCTCCACAATTAGGATGACTGTTGTTATTATTTTACTTTTATTAAGCAAGCCCCAGCTTCTGCTTTCCAGTCTTAGCTTTTACTTACAGTAATCAATTTTTCAGCATAACTGGCTGTAATTGTTAGCCAGATATTGAGCCTTCATGGTGCTTAGACATAGTGTGTTACTGCAAAGTGTCTTCCCTATACTTCTCAGACAGATGGGTAATAATACTATACATTAATACCTCCACATTGGTTTATGTGTGTTTGACCACAGCGCTAGCATAATTATTTTTCCTCAGTAAAAGCTATTAGAGATCTATTTGGTAGGTTTTACGATCAATAGCTCCTGTGATATTTGTGTAGCAGGCCCAGAATAATCAATTGAAGGTCATATAAAGTAAATTACCATCCTCCTATAATGATTCTTTTTTCTAGATGAGAATGGGTTTTATTATTTCATCAGGAGAGCCCTCACAATGTGTGCTTCTATTTTTTTTTTTTCTATCCTGAGAGAAAGAAACAAATGTTGTGGCTGTCTTTTGAAACACAGTATTAATGTTTATTATCTAAATTTATATTACTAGATTATTGAATTAGAAGATGCCAACATGTGGAATAATTTTATGTACTTGGTGGCATGACAAATGGCCAGTTGCAAGGATATCCTGGCCAGTTTGTTTTTGCAGGTGACTTAACTAAAGTCATTTCCCAGTAGATCTAACACTAGCTAAGGTACTGATCTGGATGTAGAGGCTCACTTCTTGGTCACTGATCTATGGTGCCGAGCCCTGGAGGGACAATTTCCCCCATGTCATGCTGCCAAAGTGTCTCCTCCATCCCCCAAAGCAGCCATCCCTGCATATAACAAACACAACCCAGTTTCCACGCTCCTCTCAGACTAGTATTAGGGTTGCGACATGCTGGAGGTAGGGAGGAAACATCAGCGCTGTGAGGAATCCCTGTGAGCCACCACATCCTTCCCCATCAGCCAGAAGGAGACTTCTGTAGATGCTCCTGCCCTTGGCCACCCTGTCAGGCAGGGTCTGTGGCTGTTTTGGAGATGGAAGCACAATTGTAAAAACATACTTTGTCTTTCAGATGGACTATGTGTGTGGTCACAGTCAGTAAGGTGGATTTTAATTTCCAACCAACTCCCATCACATGTGAGATAAGATGAAGCTCATAAATGTAGCTTTCATACAGTTTACCCTCCTCTTCTGCACCAGAAGGTAGCTATGGGACTCTGTCTTTTCTTTTCCAAAAGGCTTTGTATTCTTAAACTTAGTCCCTGGGAGGCTACTGCCATCCTTGTGAACAAAATTGGTTCTACTATTTTTAGGAAGGCAACAGCTTCATTGAAAAAGATCTACCTACCCTCATGTGACCCTCATCACTGTGATATTTGAGAGAGTCATTGTGATTAATTGAATCACTTCTCCTAAAAACCACATGAAATAGAGAAGCATTGTATAAGTACTGGAAAGAGGTGGGAGAAGAATGTTTAAATGAACTATCTCCACTGAGAAATGTTGATTCATCAAAACTATTTATTTAAAAAAAAAAAAATAGAATTGGGGAAACTGAGGCATGAGGGAGTTAAAATAAATTTCTTGATTTTATACAGAATATTTGTGGTTGAAACAGTCACTGAACAAAACCTTTACAGTTTCCAGCTGGGTATATCATTCACTGGACCAGCCCTTTTTTCCAGGAAAAGGAAGTCACATTTCAAAGTAATTATAGTGAAAAGACCCCAAGTCCCTCAGTATTGCAAAAGGCTGCCCAGAAGCTATTTAACATGAATCATTTTAATCTTTTTTGGCTAGAAGTCATTGGTAAATGTTAACACACAAACAACTGCAACTGGGCAAATGGAGAGAAGACAGAATGAAATAATTAGTAAAAGGACAGAGCTCACAGAGTAGGTGTCAGTGCTCAGGCTGAACAGGACAGGTTTGAATACCCACTCGTCTGTCTTGCCTGCCATCATTTACATTGACTTTACATTGAAACCCATTGACTTGCAAGTTTATGTAGTCCTCACAAAGTGTGTCCTCTGCCCTTGCACTCCAGCAAGGGTTTCCTCAGCCCCTGTTCTTAGATAGTGAACTCTTCTGCTGTGTCCGCTTCAGCAGGGCTTCACAAAGTAACAATAGTAGGAAAAAAAAAAGGACATTTATTTTTTGTTACAGAAATTAACAGTGTTTTTTTGTTTGTTTGTTTGTTTGTTTTTGGCTGAAGCATACAGACCTCTCAAAGGTGTTATTATTATTATTATCATTATTATTAATATTATTATTATCATTATTATTATTGTTATTTCGGTTTGGCTGCAGTGAACTGTCAGCTTGTGGGTGCTGCGGGTGCTGGTGTGGGTGACAATTGGCCAGAAAATTGCATCCCTTTGCAGCTGGAGGGACTTCATACTAAGCCACAGCTGACTCTCAGACCAGTGAAGAGAGCTTTGCTGAGGGCAGGGTTGTCCAGCTGAAGGCCTCTGAAGCAGGGTGGTGAGGTTTTAGTGTAAATGCAGGATCACAGTGTAAATTTGGTTCCCACCTCAGCCAGGTGGAGGAGAAGGGTTGAGAACCCTGGATCTCCTTGTCCTGTTGCAGATGTTCTCTCTGACCAGGACAGCTTAAGATACCACTCTGTGCCTCAGTTTACCTATCTATAGAAGGAATAAAAAAATACCCTGGAAAACAAAATCTGTAATGCCTTCAAAGAGTGCAGTGTCAGCATCCATCTGGTCCCTTTTGGAAACACAGCTTCTCATAAAGAACAATGGAAATCCCGAGGAGTTGAGCTCCACAGCCCTCCAGTTGCACAATGAAACTCATTATGATATCCCTATATTTATTTCCAGCTGCATGGCCAAGTGGACCCAAGGGCAACCTAACAGAGAGGAAAAAGGCCTAACATAACATCAAAGTGTTTGAAAACCCGGGTGGATTGCCGTTTCATCAGTACTGTATGACATCACTTTCCACATGACATCAGTCAATGACCCTCTTCCCCTCCACCCCCGCCTCCAATTTCTTTTTAAAAAGATGATGGAGCTGCTTGAAGTTGAGCAGAATTGGGGGGGAGGAACAAAACACACTCTATATCCCTTCAGCTGAATGCAACCCAATGTGCTACACAAACAATATTAACCAAAACAAAGCTAGCAGGAAACGTTTGCACACAGCATCTGTTATGATCACATAACCACCAGACAGATGTTTAATCCCAACTGCTAACATAAGATCATTTGTATGTTTGAAGAGGGAGAGATCCCATTTGGGTTCTTTCCCTTTTATTTATTTCTTTCCTAAAGGGGGAAAAATAATAAAGGGAGGGTGATTTTCTCAGCTGTGGGAAGCAATTTTGTTTTGTTATTGTTCTCATTCTCCCCACTTTCACCATCAGCTGCTGAAACGAAAGGAGCGCTTGCAGCCTCTCGCAAAGCCTAAAAACTGTGTGGTCTGCTAGCCGAGTGCCGCACCATCCTTTTCCAGCTTAAGGGACCAGAGCTTCGTTTCTCATAAGGCTCATTAAATAATTCTGGTCCAATGAGGCAAAAGGGGAGGCCACACATGAAACAAGTCTGGTGGTCTCAGCCAAGTTCCCGGGGAGCTGCGCCGTGGTTTCCCAGCACCACCCCGGATTCCCTCCGCCCCTGGAAATTTCATCTACAAAAGTGAAAACAAACTCATTAGCTCCACGTAGCTCCGCGAGGGTCACAAAAAGATGTCAGCGTTTTGTGTGGCCTTCTTTTTTTTTCCATTTAGCAACCAGCCAGACACCTACAAAGGGGAAAGAAGGTTTGAGCTCTTCAGCTGTGCTGAGGGATTATTTTACTTTTAATGATACTGGGAGGATTCAATGGAGATTTATGCAGATAGGAGAGATTATTAATAACACATTGCACTTCTATAGCACCTTCCATTCAGGGTTTCTCAAAGAACTTTCCAATCTGGAATGAATTGGTCTTTACACGCCCCTGGTGAGCGGAGTAACTGTCATTAGATTAGTAGGTAACTACTGCAGTAATGAAAAATCAACTAGGGTAGAAAATGTAAGCAGGACATTGGGCAGAACTGATCTCAGGGCCTTGCACTTCCACAGATTTCCTATATGCTTGTAGTGAAACCACTGCTTTTCTCACAGTTTTAGTCCCCGGTGTGTAAAACGAAGTTTCTGTTTTCCTAATCAGAAATGAGCACTGTGATTTTATTTATTTATTTATTTAGTCTATGACATAACATTTCCATATTAGTACCTGGTGCTTAACAGGGTGATTCCCTGGAGTTTATAAGGGACTTGAGGCACAAATAGAAGAGATGACATATCTCTGATTACCAGTCATTACTGCAGTGGGAAGGAGATCTTCAGTTCTGGCTCCTGATTCTTGTTTAAGCACAGAACTCACATTCTCCCACCTTGCAAATCTGGAAGACCTATGAATGATAATAAGGAAAGTGAATTCCAGCACCTTAATATTCTTGTGTTGTTGCTGAGTATCAGCAATAGGATTATAAGAGAAAATAAA